>NC_037668.1:139516951-139572200 GCF_003255815.1 Theropithecus gelada
TTTTGTATTTTTTAGTAGAGACGGGGTTTCACCGTGTTAGCCAGGATGGTCTCGATCTCCTGACCTCGTGATCCGCCCGCCTCGGCCTCCCAGAGTGCTGGGATTACAGGCTTGAGCCACCGCGCCCGGCCGAGTCATGATTTCTTAAGCACACACCACATTAAGCAGCTCATCTAGGCATTGTACATCTATTTTTAATACCACTATTGATGTATATCTTACATATTGTATAACTTACTCATTTCAAGTGTACAATTCAGTGAATTGTTAGTAAATTTACCAAGTTGTGCAGCCCTCACCATAAATCCATTTTAGAGTGCATTTCCATGACTCCAATAAAAGTCCTCAGTCCCATTAACTGTTAATCCCCATTCTCCCCCTCCTCCCGGCAACCTTTAATCTAGTTTCTTTTTTGCAGAGATGGGGTCTCACTATGTTGCCCAGGCTAGTCTGGAACTCCTGGCCTCAAGCAATCCTCCCACCTCACCCTCCCAAAGTGTTGAGATTAGAGGTGTGAGCTGCAGTGCCCAGCTCCATAATCTATTTTCTGTCTCTATCTAAATTTGTCTTTTCTGGATATTTCATAAAAATGGAATCATAACAGGCCAGGCACGGTGGCTCACACCTGTAATCCCAGCACTTTGGGAGCCCGAGGTGGGTGGGTCACTTGAGGTCAGGAGTTCCAGACCAGCCTGGGCAACATGGTGAAACCCCATCTCTACTAAAAATACAAGAAAAAATTAACCAAGCATGGTGGCGTGTGCTTGTAATCCCAGCTACTCAGGAGACTGAGGTAGGAGAATCAGTTAAACCTGGGAGGCAGAGGTTGCAGCAAGCCGAGATGGTACCACTGCACTCCAACCTGGGTGACAGAGCAAGACTCTGTCTCAAAAAAAGAAAAAAAAAAATCCACTAAATAAAATAAATAGGCTGGGTGCAGTGGCTCACACATGTAATCCCAGCACTTTGGGAGGCCGAGGCGGGTGGATCATGAGGTCAGGAGATTGAGACCATCCTGGCTAACACGGTGAAATCCCGTCTGTACTAAAAATACAAAAAATTAGCTGGGCGTGGTGGCAGGCACCTGTAGTTCCAGCTACTCGGGAGGCTGAGGCAGGAGAATGGTGTAAGTAAACCCGGGAGGCGGAACTTGCAGTGAGCTGAGATGGCGCCACTGCACTCCAGCCTGGACGACAGAGCGAGACTCCGTCTCAAATAAATAAATAAATAAATAAATAAATAAATACAAGGAAGCATACAGTATGCATTGTTTTGGGTCTGGCTTCTCTCTCCATGTAGCGTTTGCAAGACTCATCCATGGCATAGCATGTATCAGTAGTTTGTTCTTTATCATTGCTCAGTAGTATTTCATTGTGTGGATGTACCGCATTTTATCTATCCATTCACCAGTTGATGGACAGTTGGGTTGTTTCCTTTTTTTTTTTTTTTAAACAGGCTCTCATTCTATTGCCCAGGCTGGAGTGATGTGATCATGGCTCAATGCAGCCTCAACCTCCTGGACTCAGGTGATCCTCCTGCCTTAGCCTCCTAAGTAGCTGGGACTACAGGCATGTGCCACCATGCCTGGCTAATTTTTAATATTTTTTGTAGAGATGGTGGTTTTCCCATGTTACTCAGGCTAGTCTTGAATGCCTGGGCTCAAGGGATCCACCCACTTTGGCCTCCCAAAGTGCTCGGATTACAGGCGTGAGCCACTGTGCCCAGCCTTGTTTCCAATTTTTGGCTATTATGAATAATGTTACTAATAACATTTGTGTATAGATAGGCTAAATCCTCACAACAATTCTGTCAGGTGGGCATTGTCATCCTCACTTTACAGATGAGGACACCAAGGAGCAGAGAGATTAAGTAACTCACCCAAGGGCACGCAGCTGAAATATTTCATCAGGCCTAGGAAGCACATTTTTCCTACATTTTCATGCTTCTGAAACTGGGATGCATCTCATAATCAGTGGCTTGTCATAGCTTACTTGGCGGCATTTTCCCCTTTCCCCATGATACATAAAATGATGGTATATTTTACAATCAAGGGCATCTTGATGAGATATGGCATTAAGTGGCTGGCTTTAGAGGTCTCCCTTACAGTTCATTCTTGTGTTAGGCCTGTTGGTTGCAAGTGACAGAAATCCCACTCAAAGGGAAATTTACTGGTTTGGTAGTGGGAGAGGATCCTTGGACTAGGTCTCTGGGTTGGAGGAAGAGCTGCAGGGACCCTGCAAGGGGACTTCACACAGTTAGGTCTCTGTCTGTCTTTTGTTGCTGCTCATCTTTGACAGCAGGCTCTGTTCCTCCATGAGGCAACCCCCACTTCATAGTCCAAGGAGTGAAGTAACCCGGAAAACCTCTCTTCCTACCTCTGTGCATCAATTCTAAGGGAGAATTCTGAATGGTCCTGCTGGGATCACATGCCCATCTCGGGCCCATCACTGTGGCCTGGGGAATGAGTCTCTCAAGGATCCAGCCCTGGTGGACATGCCCTTCCTTGTGGGTAGAAAATCTGTTGCCAGGCCAGGCACAGTGGCTTATGCCTTTAATCCCAGCACTTTGGGAGGCTGAGGCGGGCAGATCACCTGAGGTTAGGAGTTTGAGACCAGTCCGGCCAACATGATGAAACCCTGTCTCTACTACAAATACAAAAATTAGCCGGGCGTGGTGGCGGGTACCTGTAGTTCCAGCTACCCAGGAAGCCGAAGCAGGAAAATTGCTTGAACCCATGAGGCAGAGGTTGCAGTGAGCTGAGATAGCGCCACTGCACTCTAGCCTGGATGACAGAGTAAGACTCCATCTCAAAAAAAAAAAAAAAAAAAAAAAGAAAGGAAGAAAAAAACAAGAAAAGAAAAGAAAATATGTTGCCAGAAGGAGGGTAAGTGAGTTGGGTGGCCAGCATCATTAAGCCTGCAGGCCACTATCACATGGTGTCACTCATTGTCATGTGATTATAGATATTACTGACTAAGGAGGTCTTTAGAAAGAATATCTGAAGTTTTTGATTTGTTTATTCTGTTGTGAGGTAATATTCTAAAGAGGTTAATTATACCTCTAAAAACTGTGTTGTTTGAAAATTAGCTGGGTGTGGTGGTGGACTCCTGTAATCCCAGCTACTTAGGAGGCTGAGGCAGGAGAATCGCTTGAACCTGGGAGGCGGAGGATGCAGTGAGCTGAGATCGTGCCACTGCAATCCAGCCTGGGCAACACAGTGAGACTGTCTCAAAAAAATAATAAATAAATAAATAATTAAATAAATGTGTTGTTTGAAGGACTTAATAAAGCAATAAAATATTCATGGAATATACTAGATTTGATTATGTTTAAACTTCTCATAAAGTAAAGATTTGTTTGCAGACAGTTCTCTAATAAAAACATGAAAAATCTTTCAGGAAACTAAACCTGTGAATTTGCCATGTTGAATTTAAGCTTCTAAGTATTGGTTTATATTTAACTCTGGCTTTAAACTGTGTGATATGACTTCTGCATCTCCCAAAAGATTTGGTACCTTTCTACCTCCACCCTTTTGCTCAAGTTCCATTTGTTTGAATTGCCCTCCCCACGTCCATCTATCCAAATTCTACCTTCAATTGAATGTCACTGTCTGCGGGTGTCTTCCCTACTAGCTCTATCTGAAAGTAGTTTCTCTGTCTTTGAATTCCCACAGCCCCCTCACTAGGACTAGACACTCATTAGAGAAGAGCTTATAGCAGCATAATTTCCTGACCATTTGTTGCATTTTCCCTTCCTATGTCTTCATTTTCCCATTTTAAGAAAATAGGCTCTTCTGTGCCTTTGCCTCAGGAAAGGTTAAGTCATAGGGCTTCAGGCACTTAAATCCAATATCATTCAGATAGAGATTAAGCTGCTATAACACAGACCCCCAAAATGCAGTCATGCAAAAAGGATAGAAGCTTATTTCTCTCTCATGAACCAATCTGGAGGTGGGCAGCAGTGGTTTGAAATAAGAAAGCTGCTTGGCTCCACGTTGTTATTCAGGAAACCAGGTTTCTTTCTTGTCTGTTGTTCCTCCGTCTTCTAGGGTATTGTCTTCATCTGCATGGTTGCAGCCGGAACACATCCCCTTTGTGTTCCAGCCTATGGAAAAGGTAAAGAATTTAGAAAAGCATATGCTTCATGTTTTATGGCCAAGGCTTGGAAATGACACACATCACTCGCACTCACATTCCATTGTCTGGAATTACATCATATGGATGCATCATATAGATGCATCTAGCTAGAAATGTGTTCTCTCTCTAGAGTAATGTGTGCTTATTTAAAAGTCAAGTATGTGGCCAGGCATGGTGGCTCACGCTTGTAAGCCAGCACTTTGGGAGGCCGAGGCGGGTAGATCATGAGGTCAGGAGTTCCAGACCAAACTGACCAACATGGTGAAACCCCATCTCTACTAAAAATACAAAAAATACAAAAATTAGTTGGGCATGGTGGCGGGCACCTGTAGTCCCAGCTACTCAGGAGGCTAAGGCAGGAGAATCTCTTGAATCACTTGAACCCGGGAGGCGGAAGTTGCAGTGAGCTGAGATTGCGCCACTGCACTCCAGCCTGGGTGACAGAGTGCGTCTCCGTCTCAAAAAACAAACAAACAAAAAAACCCCTCAATTATTAGGAAGGAGGGGAGAAGATATTTTGAGGCATAACTAGCAGCCGACTACATTTTATGTTTTGGCTTTAGTTTTCTCAGAGCTGGTGTCATTGAAGAGATTATGCTGAGTGCTTCTGGGAAGTGGGGATAAGCAGTAAGACCAAGAAGAAAGAGTTCAGGGAGAGAAGAGGGCTCCTGTACCAGTGATCTATTGCTACATAATAAAACATCTCAAAAATGTTAGTGTTAAATATTGACAACATAGGTGAGCTGGGTTGTGATTTTAAAAAATTAAAAAAGAAAAAAATATTGACCACGTATATTATGCTCACAGATCTACTATTTTTGTAGCATTTGGTGGAGACAGTTTATTTCTGCCCTACTCAGTATCAGCTCAAGCATCTCAAAGCCTGGGTGCTGAGACCATCTGAGGGCTCTCTCAGTGACCTGTCTGGTTATTGCGGATTGTTGGCTGGGACTTTAGTTGGTCTTGTGGCTAAAACACCTACATATGGCCTTTCTGTATGGATGTGTGGCTTTCCCATAGCCTGGGGCATGGGTTCTAAGAGCAAGCCTCCTGAGAGCAATTATAAGCAGACACTTATTGCCTTTTATTTATTTATTTATTTTTGTTTGTTTTTTGAGACGGAGTCTCGCTCTGTCGCCCAGGCTGGAGTGCAGTGGCCAGATCTCAGCTCACTGCAAGCTCTGCCTCCTGGGTTCACGCCATTCTCCTGCCTCAGCCTCCCAAGTAGCTGGGACTACAGGCGCCCACCACCATGCCCGGCTAGTTTTTTGTATTTTTTTTTTTTTAGTAGAGACGGGGTTTCACCGTGTTAGCCAGGATGGTCTCAATCTCCTGACCTCATGATCCACCCATCTCAGCCTCCCAAAGTGCTGGGATTACAGGCTTGAGCCACCGCGCCCGGCCTTTGCCTTTTATTTTTATTATCTTTTTATTTATGTTTTGAGATGGAGTCTCACTCTTGCCCAGACTGGAGTGCAGCGGCACAATCTCAGCTCATTGCAACCTCGGTCTCCCAGGCTCAAGGATTCTCTGCCTCAGCCTCTCCAGTTGCTGGGATCACAGGTGCACATCACCACACCCAGCTAATTTCATATTTTTAGTAGAGGCAGGGTTTCACCATGTTGGCCAGACTGGTCTCGAACTCAAGAGATCTGCCTGCCTTAATTTCCCAGAGTGTTGGGATTACAGCCGTGAGCTACAGTGCCTAGCTTATTGCCTTTTATTTATTTTATTATATTTCATTTCATTTTATTGTTTTGAGACAGAGTCTTGCTCTGTCGCCCAGGCTGGAGTGCAATGGCACAATCTCGGGCTCACTGCAACCTCCGCCTCTCGGGTTCAAGTGATTCTCCTGCTTCAGCCTCCTGAGTAGCTGGGACTACAGGCACCCACCTTGGCCTCCCAAAGTGTTGGGATAACAGGCATGAGCTACTGCACCCGCCCAATTTTAAATCTTAAGTATTTATTTTACTTATCACCTATGTAAGAAAATATATAACCACCTCACCAGAGGGAGATACCACTGCTTAGGATGAGGCTGAATTTATTTAGGTAAAAAATAGTGAGTCGATTTAAAGAAGTACCTTAAGTAAATAAATCTGAGTGAGGACTAGAGAAGGCTCTGCAGCAAGTTCAGGGTGCAGTGCAAGCTGCTCTTTCTCTTGGCCCTTATGATCCACAGACCCAACAATATCCGAGTGTCTGTGGCAATGAGGATGCTATATGGAGGCCCTGGGAAGCACCAGTAAGAGAATCACAGCACAGGCCTCTAGGGTTTGGGAACGGATGCACAGCCTGTTCCACAGATACCTGTTCTTCTGGCTTGCTGCTGGTCCCTGGTAGAAGCAGAACACCTAGTTATGGGTGGTGAAGTGGCCGCATGCACACTGCATGTTGTCTTACTTACCCCGCCACGGGACTGGGCACGTGCAGCAGCAATCTCTAATCACGTGGAGACTGCATATGTACACTGGGCTCGAGCAAGCTCAGGCGGCACAAGTGAGCTGTGCGAGCAGGTGGCGCAGACTCCTTCGACAGTGATTCTTGCCATGTTGCCTGTTTTCCTTCATTTCTGGGACCTCATAGAAAGTTCCTTGTGTCGGCCAGGCACTGTGGTTCACCCCTGTAATCCCAGCACTTTGGGAGGCCGAAGCGGGCGGATGACCTGAGATGAGTTTGAGATCAGCCTGGGCAACATGGTGAAACCCCGTCTCTACTAAAAATACAAAAATTAGCCCAGTGTGGCCTGTAATCCCAGCTACTCGGGAGGCTGAGGCATGAGAATCACTTGAACTCAGGAGGCTAAGGTTGCAGTGAGCCCGAGATCACGCCACTGCACTCCAGCCTGGGCGACAGAGCAAGACTCTGTCTCAAAAGAAAAAAAAAAAAGTTCCTGTGTCAGTTGTGTCAGTTGACAGAGGAGGAAAAAAATCCAGGCTTGGTTTATAGATGGTTCCTGTACAACAGAGAGTGGACAGCTGGAGCCCTCCAGCCCCCCTCCAGGGTGGCCCTGAAGGACAAGTGGTGAAAGAAAATCTTCCTGGGGGGCAGAACTTCAAGAGGCACATTTGTTTGTCTACTTTGCCTGGACGGAGAGACAGCCAGATGGAGGGATCTACGTAGATTCACTGGCAAGAACATGGAAGGTGACAAGGAGTTCTGGGGAAGAAGTATGTGGACAGATCTCTCCAAACAGGCCCAGAATATAAAGATATTTGGGTCCCATGTGAATGCACACCAAAGGGTATCACTGCAAAGGAGGCTCTTGACTATCAGGGGAACAAAGCGTATTCTCTGAAGGTTAGGCTGTCTCTTTTTCCAGCTACCATTGCTTGCCCAATGAACCTGTGTAACAAAGTGGCTGTGTGGCAAGATTGGAGGCTATGCACGAGCTCAACAACATGGACTTCCCTTCACCAAGGCTGAGTAAGCCATCTACTGCCTAATCTGCCAACAGCAGAGACCAACACTGAGCCCACTGTGGCTCCTTGTGGGACCCAGCCAGCCATCTAGTGGCAAATTGATTACACTGGACTTTTTCCATCATGGAAAGGACATTATACACATATTCTGGATTTGCTTTCCCTGTTCATCTTGTTTCTGCCAGCACCACCATGCATGGATTTACAGAGGGCCTTCCTCACCATCCTTAACGCTCCACTCAGTACTGCTTCTGATCAAAAGATGAGCAACAATGGCCTACTGCCCATGGAACAAACTGTTTTTTTTGTTATTGTTTTTCTTCTTCTTTTCTTTCTTTCCTTCCTTCCTTCCTTCTTTTTTTTTTTTCTGAGATGGATTTTCACTCTTGTTGCCCAGACTGGGGTGCAACGATGAGATCTCAGCTCACTGCAACCTCTGCCTCCCCAGTTCAAGCAATTCTCCTGCCTCAGCCTGCCAAGTAGCTAAGATTACAGGCACCCGCCACCACACCTTGCTAAATTTTGCATTTTTAGTAGAGAGGGGTTTTCCTCATATTAGCCAGGCTGGTCTCGAACTCCTGACCTCAGGTGATCCGCCCACCTTGGCCTCCAAAAGTGCTTGGATTACAGGGGTGAGCCACCGTGCCCAGCCCTTGTTTGTTTGTTTTTAAGGCAGGATCTTGCTCTGTCACCCAGGTTGGAGTGCAGTGGTGTGATCTCAGCTCACTGTAGCCTCAAACTCTTGAGCAAGTGATCCTCCCAGCTCAGCCACCCAAGCAGTTAGGACTACAGACACACACCACCACGCCTGGCTAATTTTTATTTTATTTTATTTTGTTTTGTTTTATTTGAGACAGGGTCTCGCTTTGTCCCCCAGGCTGGAGCGCAGTGGTGTGATCTCGGCTCACTGCAACCTCTGCCTCTCGGGTTCAAGTAATTCTCTTCCCTCAGCCTCCCAAGTAGCTGGGATTATAGGCGCCTGCCACCAAGCCCATCTAATTTTTTTATTTTTAGTAGAGACAGGGTTTCACCATGTTGGCCAGGCTGGTCTCGAACTCCTGACCTCAAGTGATCCACCTGCCTTGGCCTCCTGAAGTGCTAGGATTACAGGTGTGAGCCACCGCGCCCAGCCAAGCCCGGCTAATTTTTGTATTTTTAGTAGAGGCGAGGTTTCACCCTCTTGACCAGGCTGGTCTTTAACTTCTGACCTCATGATCCACCTGCTTCGGCCTCCCAAAGTGCTGGAATTACAGGCATGAACCACTGCGCCCGATCTCACTTTTTTCTCTTCTTTTTCTTTTCTTTTTTTTTTTCTCTCTCCCTTCCTCCCTCCCTCCCTTCTTCCCTCCCTCTCTCTCTCTCTCTCTCTCTCCCCCCCTCTCTCTTTCTTTCTTTCTTTCTTGACACAGAGTCTCGCTCTGTGGCCAGGCTGGAGTGCAGCGGTGTGATCTCGGCTCACTGCAACCTCCACCTCCCGGGTTCAAGTGATTCTCCTACCTCAGCCTCCCAAGTAGCTGGGGTTACAGGTGTGCGCCACCACGTCTGGCTAATTTTGTATTTTTAGTGGAGATGGGGTTTCACCATGTTGGCCAGGCTGGTCTCGAACTCCTGGCCTCAAGCGAACCGCCCGCCTTGGCCTCCCAAAGTGCTGGATTACAAGCGTGAGCCAACACCCCCGGCCCCAGAGACCACTTTCGCTGGGCAGAGGGGATGGAGCTGCGGGGAACAGGCTTGCGCGCTGCGGAGCCGGGAATTACTGAGTCCCACGAGGCGCGGGCAGGACTGGCTCTGTTTTTTTCCAGCTCGCGGGCTCTCCATTCATAATATGACATCTCCAACAGTCAGCTCGGAGGCAGCTGAGCACTAACCCGCTTTGTTTTCCAAAGTGCCACGCTTCACCCACTCGGCAGGATGTGCTGCACCTTCAAGGCCGCAGCTGCAGCTCGCGGGCTCCAGGCGTTCACGTGGCTGGGCCGGGCGCAGGAGGCTGCCCTCACCCGTGAGACGGTGCCCCCCAGGCCCCGGGACGGGAAGGAGCTGAGGCGACGGCGGGAGTGGGCCCTGCCCCCGGGAGGCTGAGGCCTCAGGAGCGGACCTCACTACAGGCGGCCCGGGTGGGAACGGCGGGGGAGTCCCAGGTCGTGGGGGTGACCCAGCAGCCAGGGCTGGCGGAGAGGGGGCCGTAAGGTGGGGAAACCCGGGGAAGGGCGGGTGGCGGGAACCCCCTGGGCTGGCGGGCGCGTGGGGGCGGACCCGGTGGGCCTGGCGGGCTTCGGGGGCGTGGCCTGGCGCTGAGGCCGTGTCACGTGACAACGACCGAGGCTTGAAGTGCAGTTGGGCGAACCGGAGGCGTCTGGAAGGATCAGTTTCGCGTTTGGGGGAAAGGTCTCTCTGGCACCTGGGGCTGGGGAGGGTGAGCCGGAGGAAGAGAGCCCGGGAGAGGCGGCGATTTCAGAAGTGCCTGAATAGGGAGAAGCCCGCCCCGGAGCCACGACAGTGGGGACCGCTGGAGAGTTGCTGGGGGCCGGCCTCCACGACCCGGGGGGCAGAAGGGAGGGGACGAGCGGCGGACACCCTGAACGCTCAGTCCTCGAGGCCCTGACAGCGACCCTCTCTCATGCTGCCCCAGAGGAGGGGTTGGAAGGAGCAGCTGGCCCCACGCCCGGTTTCCCAAGACTGCGGGCAGCGCTCCTTAGGAGTCCGTCCGGGGCCGGCCGCTTCCGCCACTGACAGCCGAGTCGCCCGGGCCGCAGGAAGGGCCTGGTGCGCGGCCATCTGCTGACCAGTCTGGAGCTAGCGTGGTGGCCTCGGCTGCGCTGACAGTGAGGCTACCGAGCTCTCTTACACGCCATCAGGCTTCACAGGCCCCTCACCCGGCTAAGCCCGGGCATGGCATGCCTTGAGGGTATCCGAGTCTGTGACATCTTAGCAGAAATCCAAGCTAGCCCTCCCCACCCGCTCCACTCTACCTTCCCTTCACTTGGAATCGGAACTGTTTTATTTCAGCTCCAAATGTGATGATGATGACCCAATAAAATCCACCGTGAATTGAGCCCTCACTGTGTGTGCCCCGCTCTGTGCTAAGCATTTGTCATGCGTTCTCTCATATAATCCCCGGACCTCCTACCACTTTCCTTATTTTTGCCTTGCCAGCCCTAATTGTAAAACTGAACACTTATTATTACAATGTTTTAATTGACTCAAATTTAAACTTAGAGGTGCTATACGAAATCACAGGTTTGATGTGCAATGTTTATTTCACTAATTCATATACAGTATATAGACCTTGAAAATGTTTGAAACTGGCCCGGCATGGTGGCTCACGCTTGTAATCCCAGCACTTTGGGGGGACGAGGCGGTCGGATCACCTGAGATCAGGAGTTCAAGACCAGCCTGGCCAACATGGCGAAACCCTGTCTCTACTAAACATAACAAAAATTAGCCAGGCGTGGTGGCGCGCACCTGTGGTGGCGCGCACCTGTGGTCCCAGCCACTCGGGAGGCTGAGGCACGAGAATCTCTTGAACCCGGAAGGCAGAGGTTGCAGTGATCCAAGATTGTGCCACAGCACTCCAGCCTGGGCAACAGAGCAACTCCGTCTCAAAAAAAAAAAAAAAAAAAAAAAAATACATACACACATTTAACAAATTGGATCGGTCTCTTTTCTTTTCTTTTTTGAGACTGAGTTTCGCTCTTGTTGCCCAAGCTGGAGTGCAATGGCGCGATCTCGGCTCACCGCAATATTCCTCTCCCGAGTTCAAGCGATTCTCCAGCCTCAGCCTCCCGAGTAACTGGGATTACAGGCGCGTGTCACCATGTCCGGCTAATTTTTTGTATTTTTAGTAGAGACGGGGTTTCACTGTATTAGCCAGGATGGTCTCAATCTCTTGACCTTGTCATTTGCCCCCCTCGTGCTTCCAAAGTGCTGCGATTACAGGTGTGCGCCACTGCGCCCGGCCCTTTTTTTTTTTTTTTTTTTTTTTTGAGACAGGGTCTTACTCTGTCACACAGGCTGGAGTGCAGTGACGCGGTCACAGCTCACTGCAGCCTCAGCCTCCCCGGGTTCAGGCGATCCTCTCACCTCAGCCTCTTGAGCAGCTGGGACTGCAGGCGCGCAGCAGCACGCCTGGCTAATTTTTGTATTTTTTGTAGAGATGGGTTCCGCCATGTTGCCCCAAGCTGTTCTGGAACTCCTGGGCTCAAGCAATCTGCCTGCCTTGCCCTCTACAAGTGCTGGGATTACAGGCATGAGCCACCATGCCCAGCCCTGCCTCATTCTTTTTAATGGTTATGTGGTATTTCTTTTTAAAATTTTTTGTTTGGGTTTTCTTTTAGAGTATGTTGCCTAGGGTGGACTCGAACTCCTGGGCTCAAAAAATCCGTATTTTATTGTTTTATTTGACTATGAATTATTTTTAGTTGTTTTATGTTCAGGCAGCTGATGTTTCTAGTTATATATTTCTATTAATTTTAGCTTAATTCCATTGTGATTGAAGAACATACTCTATGTAATTGCAGTTCAGAACATTTGTTAGGCTTTCTATATAGCTCTGCATATAAACAACTTTGGTAAAAATTTCCCTTGTGAATTTGAAAAGAATGAATTCAGTTGTTGAGTTCAGAGCTCTATATATGTTAGTTGATGCAGTTTGTTAATTGCATTGTTCAAATCTATATCTTTACTTCTTGTTTTTTCTCTCAGCTGATATGAAATATATATTTTAAAGTCTCCTACAATGATTGTGAATTTGTCTACTTCTCTTTTTAGTTTTCTCTGCTCTGTATATTTTGAACCTGTGCTGTTAGGTGCATACAGATTTAGCATTGTGATGTCTTCCTTTTTTTTTTTTTTTTTTTTTTTTTTGAGACGGAGTCTCGCTCTGTCCCCCGGGCTGGAGTGCAGTGGCCGGACCTCAGCTCACTGCAAGCTCCGCCTCCCGGGTTCACGCCATTCTCCTGCCTCAGCCTCCCGAGTAGCTGGGACTACAGGCGCCCACCTCTGCGCCCGGCTAATTTTTTGTATTTTTTTTAGTAGAGACGGGGTTTCACCGTGTTAGCCAGGATGGTCTCGATCTCCTGACCTCGTGATCCACCCGTCTCGGCCTCCCAAAGTGCTGGGATTACAGGCTTGAGCCACCGCGCCCGGCCGTGATGTCTTCCTTTTTGTTTGCTTCCTTTAGCATTATGAAATAGCCTCTTTACCTCTTGTTACGTTTCTTTCCTTAAAGTATACTTTTATGTTTGTTTGTTGTTTTTATTTTTGAGATGGGGCCTCATTCTGTCCCTCAGGCTGGAGTGCAGTGGCCTGATCAGGGATCACTGCAGCCTCTACCTCCTGGGCTCAGGAGATCTGGGATCCCACCTGAGCCTCCCAAGTAGCTGGAACTACAGGCCCACACCACAGCCAGCTTTTTTTTTTTTTTTTTTTTTTTAGGCAGAGTCTCTCTGTCACCCAGGCTGTACTACAGTGGCACGATCTTGGCTCAGTGCAAGCTTCACCTCCCGGGTTCACGCCATTCTCTTGCATCAGCCTCCTGAGTAGCTGGGACTACAGGCGCCCGCCACCACACCCGGCTAATTTTTTGTATTTTTAGTAGAGACGGAGTTTCACTGTTGTTAGCCAGGATGGCCTCGATCTCCTGACCTCATGATCAGCCCGCCTCGGCCTCCCAACGTGCTGTAATTACAGGCGTGAGCCACCATGCCCGGCCTAATTTTTGTATTTTTTTTTTTATAGAGGCGGGGTTTCATCCTGTTGCCCAGATGGGTCTGGAACTCCTGAGCTCAAGTGATACGCCTGACTCCGCCTCCCAAAGTGCTGGGACTACAGGCATGAGCCACTGTGCCCAGTCATGTTTTCAGGGAAGATAGTAATATTAAGGTGTATTTTTCTTTTTCTTCCATTCTTTCTTTGTCCTTTTATGTATTTTATTTATATATATTTTTTGAGACAGGGTCTTGCTGTGTTTCCGAGGCTGGAGTGCCGTGGCCTGATCACGGCTCAGTGCAGCCCCGACCTCCTGGTTTCAGGTGATGCTCTCACCTCAGCCTCCCGAGTAGCTTGGATTACAGGAGTACGCCACCATACCCAGCCAATTTTTGTATTTTTTGGAGAGGTGGGGTTTTGCTATGTTGCCCAGGGTGGTCTTGAGTGTTTCTGCCAAAAATGCATAACCTGATCTAATCTGGAAACAGCCAACAAACCCAGAATGTGGAACATTCTTTTTTTTTTTTTTTTTTGAGAAGTTTCACTCTTGTCGCTCAGGAACTTCTGAACTCAAGTGATCCATCCAACTCCACCTCCCAAAGTGCTGGGATTACAGGTGTGAGCCACTGCGCCCCGCCTCCTCTTGTCATTTTATTTAAAGTGTGCCTATTTTATGTAGCATTGTTTGCTGATTTTTAAAAATAGTCTTAGAATCCTACTTGGAATATTTAATATATTTACATTTTGCATTTAATTATCATATAATTAGATTTATATTTATTGTACCTTTTTTTTTTTTTTTTTTTAAGACGGAGTCTCACTCTGTTGCCAGGCTGGACTGCAGTGGTGCAATCTCAGCTCACTGCAACCTCCGCCTCCCAGGTTCAAGAGATTCTCCTGACTTAGCCTCCCGAGTAGCTGGGACTACAGATGTGTGCTACCACACCCAGCTAATTTTTGTATTTTTAGTAGAGACGGGGTTTCACCATGTTGGCCAGGATGTTCTCAATATCTTGACCTCATGATCCGCCTGCCTCAGCCTCCCAAAGTGCTGGGATTTGGTCCATCTTTTAAATGTCGTTTCCTCCTCCTTTCTTGTCTTCTTTTGGATTAATCAAACACATTTCCTTCTTTTGTTAGTTTTACATTCTTTTTCTGTTCTGTTAGTTATTAGCCTAAGGGTTATATAATATAGATACTTGACTTACTATGGTGGAACACAGAGTATTGCTTTATCTACAGCTCCAGTGCTGCAGGACATGTTTTAAGTACGTTTATTGCCTCCTACTTTTTCTGTTATTGCTGTCATGCATTTTAATTCTACAAATATTTTAAACTCCTTATGTCATTGCAATTATTGGCTTATCCACATATTTACCTTTCTGTGTTTATGTGTGTTTTTTTGTTTCTATGTCTTTCTGGTATCATTTTTTTTTTTTTTTTTGAGACGGAGTCTCGCTTTGTCGCCCAGGCTGGAATGCAGTGGCCGGATCTCAGCTCACTGCAAGCTCCGCCTCCCGGGTTTACGCCATTCTCCTGCCTCAGCCTCCCGAGTAGCTGGGATTACAGGCGCCCGCCACCTTGCCCGGCTAGTTTTTTGTATTTTTTAGTAGAGACGGGGTTTCACCGGGTTAGCCAGGATGGTCTCGATCTCCTGACCTCGTGATCCACCCGTCTCGGCCTCCCAAAGTGCTGGGATTACAGGCTTGAGCCACCGCGCCTGGCCTGGTATCATTTTTCCTCTGCCTGAAATATTCTCTTTGGTAAAAGGTATGAACCTACTTGCAACACAATTCCTCATTTTCTTTCTTTTTTTTTTTTGCCCCCAGTCTTTAATTAACCTTCAGTTTGAAAGGAAAATATTGAGGCCTATAGAATTCTCCATTGGCAGATGTCTTTAAAGTGCTCAAAGAGATGTTATTCCATTGTCTTCTGCATTCCATTATGTCTATTTAGAAGTCAGCCATAAGTCATATTATTGTTCCTTGGTAGGTAAATGTCTCTTTTGTTCTTAAGCTGCTTTTAACGTTTTCTCTTTGGTTTTGGTTTTCCTCAGTTTGACTGTGGTGTCCTCAGCTGTGTTTTTCTTCACATTTATCCAGCTGGTGGTTTGTTGAGCTTTTTGAAGTAATAGGGTGCATATCTTCCATCAGTTTTGGAAAATTCCTGGACATTATGTCTTCAAATATTTTTTTCCTGCTCCATTATCACTCTCCTATCCTTCTGTGACTCCACTTTCATACATTCTCTTACCTGATTTTTTTTCCCATTCTTTATTCTCGTTGTGTTTTACTTGGGGTATTTTCCATAGATTCATATTCCAGGTCAAAAATCCTATATTCTGCTGTGAAATCTACGTAAGAATCTGAGTTCTTAACATCAGATGATAAGTATTTCAGTTCTGGAATATTCATCTGATTCTTTTTTATAGATTTCTTTTTTTTCTTTTTTTCTTTTTTTAAGACAAGGTCTCACTCTGTCACCCAGGCTGGAGTACAGTGGCACAATCTCAGTTCACTGCAACCTCCACCTCCCGGGTTTAGGCAATTTTCATGCCTCAGCCTCCCAAGTAGCTGGGATTACAGGCGCACACCACCATGCCCAGCTAATTTTTATTTCTATTTTTTGGTAGAGACAGAGTTTCACCATGTTGGCCAAGCTGGTCTTGAACTCCTGACCTTAAGTGATCCACCCACCTCGACCTCCCAAAGTGCTAGGATGACAGGCGTAAGCCACTGCACCTGGCCTTCTTATAGATTTCAAATCTCTCATGTAATTCTCTCTGCTTTAATCTATCTTTCATTCTATTTTCTTAAGCATACTAATCTTACTTATTTAGAGACAGGGTCTTCCCAGGACAGAATGTAGTGGTGAGATAACTCACTGTGGCCTCAACCTTCCAAACTCAAGTGATCCTCCCAGTGATCCTCCCACCTCAGCCTCCCACGTAGCTGGGACTACAGGCACATTGCACCATGCTCAGCTAATTTTTGTATTTTTTGTAGAGACTGGTTTCACCATGTTGCCCAGGCTGGTCTGGAACCCAGAGCTCAAGTGATCAACCCACCTTGGGCTCCCAAATTGCTGGGATTACAAGCATGAGTCACCATGCTTGGCCATCTTATTTATTTACCAATTTATTTATTTATTTGAGACAGGGTCTCACTCTATCACCCAGGCTGGAACGCAGTGGTGCAATCACGACTTACACAGGCATCACCTCCCTGGACTCAAGTGATTCTCCCACCTCAGCCTCCTGAGTAGCTGGGACTACAGTTGTGCACCACCATGCCCAGCTAATATTTGTATTTTTTGCAGAGAAGGAGTTTCACCATGTTGGCCAGGCTGATCTCAAACTCCTGAGCTCAAGTGACCTGCCTGCCTTGGCCTCTCAAAGTGCAGGGATTACAGGCGTGAGCCACTGCACCCGGCTATCGTGTTTATTTTAATATTCTTGTGTGCTAATTCAAATATCTGGATCCTCTGTAGTCTGATTTTTCTCTTGATCATCACTTACATATTCTTGCTTCTTTGTAGGTCTAACAAATCAACAAGCAAAAAACAATCCAATTAAAAATGGGCAAATGGGCTAGGTGCAGTAGCTTATACCTATAATCCAAGTACTTTGGGAGGCTGAGGTGGGTGGATCATGAGGTCAAGATATCACAACCATCCTGGCCAACCTGGTGAAACCCTGTCTCTACTAAAAATACAAAAATTAGCTGGGCATGATGGCACATGCCTGTAGTCCCAGCTACTCAGGAGGCTGAGGCAGGAGAATCGCCTCAACCCAGGAGGCGGAGGTTGCAGTGAGCTGAGATGGTGCCACTGCACTCCAGTCTGGTGATAGAGCGAGACTCAAGAAAGAAAAGTGGGCAAATGACACTGGAGGAAGAAAATGGAAAAAAGTAGAAAAGAAAAAATGGGCAAAGAACATGAACAGAACACTTCTCAAAAGAAGACATACATGCAGTCAACAAGCATATGAAAAAATGTGGCCGGGCGCGGTGGCTCAAGCCTGTAATCCCAGCACTTTGGGAGGCCGAGACGGGTGGATCACGAGGTCAGGAGATCAAGACCATCCTGGCTAACATGGTGAAACCCCGTCTCTACTAAAAAAATACAAAAAACTAGCCGGGCGTGGTGGTGGGCGCCTGTAGTCCCAGTTACTCGGGAGGCTGAGGCAGGAGAATGGTGTAAAGCTGGGAGGCGGAGCTTGCAGTGAGCTGAGATCCGGCCACTGCACTCCAGCCTGGGCGACAGAGCGAGACTCCGTCTCAAAAAAAAAAAAAGAAAAAAGAAAAAGAAAAAATGCTTGCTATCACTAATCATTAGGGAAATGCCTATCAAAACCACAATGAGTGACCATCCTATACCAGTCAGAATAGCTATGATTAAAAAGTCAGGTGGGGTGCAGTGGCTCACACCTGTAACCCCAGAATTTTGGGAGGCCAAGGAGGGCAGATTGCTTGGACTCAGGAGTTTGAGACCAGCAAACCCCATTCTCTAGAAAAATTAAAAAATTAGTCAGTCATGGTGGTGCGTACCTGTAATCCCAGTTACTTGGTGGGCTGAGGCAAGAGGATCGCTTGAATTCAGAAGGTCGAGGCTGCAGTGAGCCAAGATCGTGCCACTGCACTCCAACCTGGGGAAGAGAGGGAAACCCTGTCCCCCCACCTCCCCCCAAAAAAAAGTCATCCTATTGTTGCCACATCCATTGAATAAAAAAATTAAGTCGAAAGGTAACAAATGCTCTAGAGATTTCAAAGGAAAGGGAACACTTATACACTGCAGGTGGGATGTAAATTAGTTCAGCTATTATGGAAAGCAGTCTGGAAATTTCTCAAAGACTTAAAATAGAACTACCATTCAGCCCAGTGATCCCATTACCAGGTATAGGTATATACACAAAGGAATATAAATCACTCTACCATAAAGATACATGCATGCATATGTTAATCACAGCACTATTCATAATAGCAAAGACATGGAATCAGCCTAGATGCCACCCATCAACAGTGCACTGGATAAAGAAGATGTGGTACATATATACCATGGAATACTAGACAACCATAAAAAAAAACAAAGCCCTGTCCTTTGTGGCAACATGGATGGAGTTGGAGGCCATTGTTCTAAGTAAATTAACGAAGGAACAGAAGACCAAATACGCATGTTCTCACTTTTAAGTGGGAGCTAAAAACTGAGTACACATGGACACAAAGAAGGGAAAAATAGATACCAGAAACTACTTGAGGCTGGAGGGTGGGAAGAAGGTGAGTACTAAAAAACTACCTATCAGAGCTGGGCACAGTGGCTCATGCCTATAATCCTAGCACTTTAAGAGGCTGAGGTGGGAAGGGTTGCTTGAGTCTAGAGTTTGAGACCACCCTGGGCAACATGGTGAGACCTTGTCTCTATGAAAAAATTTTAAAAATTAGCTGAGTGCTGTGGCGCATGCCTGTAGCCCCAGCTACTCAAGAGGCTGAAGCAAGAGGAACCCTTGAACCCATGAGGTAGAGGCTGCAGTGAGCAGTGATCATACCACTACACCCTAGTCTGAGTAACAGAGTGAGTCCCTGGATTTAAAAAAAAAAAAAGAAAAAGAAAAAGAAAAGAAAGGAAAAGAAAGAGAAAAAGAAAAACTACCTATCAGGTATTATGCTGATTACCTGGGTGACAAACTTGTCTGTACATTAAACCTCTGAGACATGAAACTTACCTGTGTAACAAGCCTATGCATGCACCCGTGAACCTAAAAGTTGGAAAGGAAAAAAAAAGGCTTCTTGAGTTCCCACTTTCTTCTTTAGTTACTGCCCATTTCTCTCCCTTTTTTTTTTTTTTTTTTTGAGACAGTCTCACTCTTGTTGCCCAGGCTGGAGTGTGGTGGCACAATTTCCGCTCACTGCAACCTCCACGTCCCTGGTTCGAGCAATTCTCCTGTCTCAGCCTCCTGAGTAGCAGGGATTATAGGCGCCTGCCACCATGCCCAGTTAATTTTCGTATTTTTAGTAGAGACAGGGTTTCACCATGTTGGCCAGGCTAGTCTCAAACTCCTGACCTCAGGTGATCCACCTGCCTCGGCCTCCCAAGGTGTTGGGGTTACAGGCATGAGCCACCACGCCCTGCCCATTTCTCTCCATTTTAAACAAAACTACTGGAAAGTTACCTATGCTTGCTGTCTCTAGTTTGTTTCCTCTAATTCTCATTCTCTCTTTTTTTTTTTTTTCTTTTTTGAGACAGACTCTCCCTCTGTCGCCCAGGCTGGAGTGTGGTGGCATGATCTCAGCTCACTGTAGCCTCTGTCTCCCGGGTTCAAGGGATTCTTCTGCCTCAGCTTCCTGAGTAGCTGAGACTATAGACGGGTGCCACCACGCCCGGCTAATTTTTGTATTTTTAGTACAGACAGGGGTCTCGCCATGTTGGCCAGGCTGGTCTGGAACTCCTGACCTCAGGTGATCCACCCACTTTGGCCTCCCAAAGTACCGGGATTACAAGCGTAAGCCACCTCGCCGGCCCATCCAATTCTCTTTTTAAAAGCATTTCCCCTAACTGCTTGCTTTGAAATCTTCTTTGCTTCCTTTCCTTTTTTTTTTTCTTTTTGAGACAGGGTCTTACTCTGTCGCCTAGGCTGGAGTACAGTGGTGTGATCTTGGCTCACTGCAGCCTCCAACTCCCAGGCTCAAGCCATCCTCCCACCTCAGCTTCCCAAGTAGTTGGGACTACAGGCATGCACCACAGTACCCTCTTTTTTGTTCATTTTGTTGTTGTTTTCTGTACTTTTTGTAGAGATGGGTTTTTGCCACATTGGCCAGGCTGATCTTGAACTCCTGGCCTCAAGTGATCTGCCAGCCTTGGCCTCTCAAAGTGTTGGGATTGCAGACATGAGCCACTGCACCTGGCTCGCTTGCTTGCTCTTTCTTTCTTTTTCTTTTTCTTTTTTTTTTGAGACGGAGTCTCACTCTGTCGCCCAGGCTGGAGTGCAGTGGCTGGATCTCAGTTCACTGCAAGCTCCGCCTCCCGGGTTCACGCCATTCTCCTGCCTCAGCCTCCCGAGTAGCTGGGACTACAGGCGCCCGCCACCTCACCCGGCTAGTTTTTTGTATTTCTTAGTAGAGACGGGGTTTCACCGTGTTAGCCAGGATGGTCTCGATCTCCTGACCTTGTGATCCACCCGTCTCGGCCTCCCAAAGTGCTGGGATTACAGGCTTGAGCCACCACGCCTGGCTCTCTTTCTTTCTCTTTCTTCCTTCCTTCCTTCCTTCCTTCCTTCCTTCCTTTCTTTCTTTCTTTCTTTCTTTCTTTCTTTCTTTCTTTCTTTCTTTCTTTCTTTCTTTTTCTTTCTTTCTTTCTTTCTTTCTTTCTTTCTTTTCTTTCTCTCTCTCTCTTTCTTTCTCTTTCTTCTTTCTTTCTTTCTTCTTTCTTTCTTTCTCTTTCTTCTTTCTTTCTTTCTTCTTTCTTTCTTTCTCTTTCTTTCTTCCTTTTCTTTCTTTTTTTTTGAGATGGAGTCTCGCTCTGTCACCCAGGCTGGAGTGCTGTGGCATGATCTCGGCTCACTGCAACCTCCACCTCTCAAGTTGAAGCCTCAACCTCCTAAGTAGCTGGGATTACAGGTGCGCGCACCACGCCTGGCTAATTTTTGTATTTTTAGTACAGACGGGGTTTCACCATGTTGGTCAGGCTGGCCTCCAGTTCCTGATCTCATGATCTGCTTGCCTTGGCCTCCCAAAGTGCTGGGATTACAGGCGTGAGGCACCACGCCCGGCCGGCCCTTTCTTTCTTTTTGAGACAGGGTCTCATTCTGTTGCTCAGGCTGGAGAGCAGTGGCATGAACTCAGCTCACTGCAGCTTCCGGCTCCTAGGCTAGGTTCAAGGGATTGTCCTGCCTTAGCCTCCCAAGTAGTTGGGACCACAGTTATATGCCACCATGCCCGGTTAATTTTTGCATTTTTTGTAGACATGGGTCTCACTATGTTGCCCAGGCTGTTCTCAAATGCCTGGACTTAAGCAATCTACCCGCCTTGGCCTTCCAAAGTGTTGATATTACAGGCAGGAGCCACCATGCCTGACTCTAAATATATTTTAAACTGCAGCCGTTATGACCCTTTGCCCCTTCACCAAACCTCAAAGAACAAGGGCATTCTCTTTACAATCATAATACTGTTATTATTATACATTCAGTAAATTTGAGAGTAATATGTTATTTAATATACAGTGCTTATTAAAATCTCCCCAATAATTTCCTTTTAATGTTTAAAAAAAATGCAGACTCGGCCGGGCGTGGTGGCTCAAGCCTGTAATCCCAGCACTTTGGGAGGCCGAGACGGGTGGATCACAAGGTCAGGAGATCGAGACCATCCTGGCTAACATGGTGAAACCCCATCTCTACTAAAAAATACAAAAAACTAGCCGGGCGAGGTGACGGGCGCCTGTAGTCCCAGCTACTCGGGAGGCTGAGGCAGGAGAATGGCGTGAACCCGGGAGGCGGAGCTTGCAGTAAGCTGAGATCCAGCCACTGCACTCCAGCCTGGGCGACAGAGCAAGACTCGGTCTCAAAAAAAAAAAATAAAAAAAAAAAAAAAAAATTCCAGACTCTCAGAAAAAAATAAACCTAGAATCCAATGAAGGATTGATTAATATGCAATTAATTATCATGTCTCTTAAATCACCTTTAATCTAGAACAGTTCCCCTGCCTTGTTTCATGAAATTGACTTTTTTTTTTTTTTTTTTTTTTAAGTTGAGATGGAGTTTCACTCTTGTTGCCTGGGCTGGAGTGCAATGGTGCAGTCTCGACTTACCGCAACCTCTGCCTTCTGGGTTCAAGCGATTCTCCTGCTTCAGCCTCCTGAGTAGCTGGGATTAAAGGCATGCACCACCATGCCTGGCTAATTGTGTATTTTTAGTAGAGACAGGGTTTCTCCATGTTGGTCAGGCTGGTCTCGAACCCCCGACCTCAGGTGATCCACACACCTCAGCCTTCCAAAGTGCTGGGATTATAGGCTTGAGCCACCATAACTGGTCGACATTTTTTTTTTTTGGAGTTTAGGCAAGTTGCTTTGTACGATGTCTTACTTTTTTTTTTTTTTTTTTTTTGAAAGAGAGTCTTGCTCTGTCGCCCAGGCTGGAATGCAATGGCACGATCTCAGCTCCCTGCAACCTTCGCCTCCCAGGTTCAAGCGATTCTCCTGCCTCAACTTCCTGAGTAGCGGGGGATTACCATGCTGTGCCACCATGCCCAGCTAATGTTTTTTTGAGATGGAGTCTTGCTCTGTCACAGAGGCTAGAGTGCAGTGGCTCGATCTCGGCTCACTGCAACCTCCACCTCCTGGGTTCAAGTGATTTTTGTGCCTCAGCCTCCGGAATAGCTGGGACTACAGGCACACACCACCATGCCTGGCTAATTTTTTGTATTTTTAGTAGAGACTGGATTTCATCACATTGGCCAGGCCGGTCATGAACTCCTGACCTCAGGTGATCCACTGGCCTCGGTCTCCCAAAGTGCTGGGATTACAGGCGTGAGCCACTGCACCCAGCCCAATGTCTTACACTTTGGATTTATCAGGTTGTTTCTTTATCCTTATTATTACATTCAGTTTAAACATTTTGGCTCAACGTTTGGGTGATGTTGCGTCTTCAGTATGATGTCGGTTTGTCTCCTTTTTGATGACATGAAGTTTCATCATTTGATTAAAGCCCTAGTTTCTCTTGAATTCACTCTAATCAGGTTTTGTTCCCTCTATTTCATCAAAACTGTTATTAGGATCACCAACGACCTCTACAAATTCAATGGTCAATTCTCAGACCTCACACTCCAGTTGACTTAGTAGTATTTGACACCGTAGATCATTTTCTTCTTTTGAATTCCAGATGATCATATATGTCTGGCTTTCTTCCTCTCTGCCTACTTCTTCTCAGTCTTCTTTGGAGCTGTCACTCAGTCCCTAAACTCTAAATGTTGAGTTCCTTTGCCCTTGGAGCTCCTCTCTAATTTCTATCAGCACCTACTTCCTTGGTGATCTCGGCTAGTTTTAAGACCATGTTGATGATTTCCAAATTTATATCTCCAGCCCAAACCTCTCTCCTAAACCCCGGGTTCATATCCAATAGACTACCTGAAATCACTAAAAAGTCTAATTAAGCATCTCAATCTTAACACATCCAAAACTGAGCTCTTTATATTTCCGAAACCTGTTCCCTCGCAGTCTTCTCTATGTTAAGCAATAGCAACTTCATGCAGTTGCTCAGGTGAAAACCCTGGTCCCATTAACCACCACCCCCCACACTTTTTTTTTCTCATGCCTATATCCATTAAGTCCTAGCCATCTTCCTATCATTGTAAAATATCCAGAATGCCACTTCGCACACCTCCACTGCCACCACCCAAGTCCAAGCCACTATATCATGTCGCACTTAGGTTACTGCAATAGCTTAATTGGTTTTCCTTTCTGCTCTACCCTTATTGCCCCCAGTCTATTCTCCAGACAGCAGCTGGAGTGATTTTGTTCAAACATTCGTCAAACCGGTTTTATCCTTCTGCTCAAAACTCTCCAGAGGTTTCCCATCTCACTCAGTGTCCTTGCAGGACCTATAAAGCACTGCATGCTCTGGCTCCCATTACATCTCTGGTTTCCCACCGTGCTTCTCTGCTTATTTGCTCCGCTGTGGCATGCTCACCTCCCTGTTGGTCCTAGAACATACCAGGCTGGCTTCTGCAATGGGACCCCTCGTAGGACCTGAAATACTCTTCTCTCACATCTATGTGGCTTGCTGTCTCATTTTCTTCAAGACTTGACTTGAAAGATACCTCAGTGATGTCTCCCTGGCTACCCTAACTTCCAACATCTCCCCACAGTCCACAACACTTGTTATCCACATTCTTTTTTTTTTTTTTCCTAGCATTTACCACTATCTGATAAACTATGTACAGATGGTCCCAAGTTATGATGGTTCCACCTACAATTTTTCAACTTTTCGATGATGCTAAAGTGACACACATTCAGTAGAAACTGTCCTCGGAGCACCCATACAACCGTTCTGTCACTTCGTTTAGTATTCATGAGCTCTTCAACATTTTATTTAAAAAATAGGCGGGGCACAGTAGCCCCCGCCTGTAATCCCAGCACTTTGGGAGGCCAAGACGGGCAGATCACAAGGTTAGGAGTTCAAGACCAGCCTGGTCAACATGGTGAAACCTCATCACTACTAAAAAAGATATATAAAAATTAGCCAGGCATGGTGGCATGTGCCTGTAATCCCAGCTACTCAGGAGGCTGAGGCAGGAGAATTGCTTGAACCCAGGAGATGGTGGTTGTAGTGAGCCAAGATTGCACCACTGAACTCCAGCCTGAGCTACAGAGCAAGACTCCGTCTCAAAATCAAAAAACAAAAACCAAAAAGGCTGTTAGATGGTTTTGCCCAACTATAGGCTAACGTTAAGTGTTCTGAGAACTTTTTTTTTTTTTTTTTTGAGACAGGGTCTCACTCTGTCACCCAGGCTGGAATGCAGTGGTAAGATCTTGGCTCACTGCAACCTCCGCTTTCCGGGTTCAAGTGATTCTCCTGCCTCAGCCTCCCAAGTAACTGGGATTACAGGCACATGCCACCACGCCCAGCTAATTTTTGTTTTGTTTTAAGATGGAGTCTTGTTCCCGTTGTGCAAGCTGGAGTGCAGTAGTGTGATCTCAGCTCACTGCAACCTCCACCTCCCAGGTTCAAGTGATTCTCCTTCCTCAACCTCCCGAGTAGCTGGGATTACAGGTGTGTGCCATTACGCCCAGCTAATTTTTGTATTTTTAGTAGAGACGGGGTTTCGCCATGTTGGCCAGGCTGGTCTCGAACTCCTGACCTCAGTTGATCGATCCACCCACCTCGGCCTCCCAAAGTGCTGGGATTACTGGGGTGAGCCACTGCGCCTGGCGTAATTTTTGTATTTTTAGTAGAGACAGGGCTTCACCATGTTGGCCGTGCTGGTCTTGAACTCGTGACCTCAAGTGATCTGCCCATCTCAGCCTCTCAAGGTGCTGGGATTACAGGCATGAGCCAACATGCCTGGCCATTCTGAGAACATTTAAAGTAGGCTAGGCTAGACTGTGATGTTGGGTATGTTAGGTGTATTAAATGCATTGTCGATTTAGGATATTTTCAACTTAGAGCCAGTTTACTGGGAGATGACCCTATCCTAAATCAAGGAGTGTCTGCATTTGCTTCATCTTTATTGTGTTTTTTCCCACTACAATGTAGCTCCATAACAATACGGAACTTTGTTCACTTCTGTATCCCCACAACAGTGTGTGGTACATAGAAGGTACTCCATAAATACTGAATGAATGAATGAATGAATGAATGAGGCATAGGGGGACTGGGTGATTTGCCCAAGGTCACTCGGCTAGTACAGAGGCAATTTAATTCCTGAGCGTGAACTGTTGCTTTTTGAAGACAAGGTCTCTCTTGCCCAGGCTGGAGTGCAAGTAGCACAGTCATGGTTCACTGCAGCCTCAACCTCCTGGGCCCAACAGATATTCCCTCCTCAGCTTCCTGAGTAGTTGGGACCACAGGTGGGTGCTACCATATCTGGTTATTTTAAATGTTTTTGTAGAGACAGGGTCTCACTATGTTGTCCAGGTTGGTCTCAATCTTCTGGCCTCAAGCGACCCTCCTGCCTCAGCCTCTTACAGGCGTGAGTCACCACGCCCACCTCAGAGCCTGAACTCTTAACTGTGGAGCTACGCTGCAAATAATTATTTCCTTAAAAAAATAATTTTTAGGCCAGACGTGGTGGCTCAGGCCTGTAACCTCAGCACTTTTGGGAGACTGCAGCGGGTGGATCACCTGAGGTTAGGAGTTAGAGACCAGCCTGGCCAACATGGTGAAACCCCATCTCTACTAAAAACACAAAATTAGCTGGATGTGGTGACTCAATGTTTTTGAGACGGAGTTTTACTCTTGTTGCCCAGGCTGGAGTGCAGTGGCGCCATCTCGGCTCACTGCAACCTCCACCTCCCAGGTTCAAGCAATTCTCCTGCCTCTGCCTCCCAAGTAGCTAGTGGTTAAAAAAAAAAAAAGTATTCATAATGACTTTGAGAATGCCCCTTAAGTAGTTTCACTACTTGCATTGTTACTGATTCATTTGCTATCATGATAAAGTTGTAACCCACCTAGTTCTATTTCACTTTTTTCCATAAAATCCAGCTCCTGCATGATCTATTTCACTTTGAGACTAATACTCACTGCCATAAGAATCATAGCTATTCAGTAGGGATGCTACTTGGAAAGATAAGTTTGAAACCAGGTTTTGCCCTTCAGTTCTGCAAGGAACAGTATGTATGCTGGCTTGCTTTATCAGAATTTTAGATTCTAGTTCACTTACTATTGTGTCTGGCTTTTTTTTTTTTTTTTTTTTTTTGAGACAGAGTCTCGCTCTGTGGCTGGAGTGCAGTGGTGTGATCTAGGCTTACTGCAACCACCACTTCCTGGGTTCAAGTGATTTTCCCACCTCAGCCTTCTGAGAAGGTGGGATTACAGGCATGCACCACCATGCCCAGCTAATTTTTATATTTTTAGTAGAGACGAGGTTTCACCATGTTGCCCAGGCTGGTCTTGAACTCCTGACCTCAATTGATCCTACCACCTTGGCCTCCTAAAGTGCTGGGATTACAGGCATGAGCCACTTTGCCTGGCCAGGCCCTGTGTTTTTGTATCTACTTTCATTTACTCCTCAAAATAACAAATCAGTTACCATATATTAAAGTTACAGAAGCTTAAGGTTGACATGGAGGTGAGCAAGACCACTCATCCATTCTAGCATTAATTTGACAAATTTTTATTCAGATTTACTATATATCAGCACGGGGGCTATAATGGGAAATACAGCGAACCCCCGTTCTTGTAGCATTCTAGCGGGAGCAGTCAATAAAACAGTAGATAAGGCCGGGCGCGGTGGCTCAAGCCTGTAATCCCAGCACTTTGGGAGGCCGAGACGGGTGGATCACGAGGTCAGGAGATCGAGACCATCCTGGCTAACATGGTGAAACCCCGTCTCTACTAAAAAATAACAAAAAACTAGCCGGGCGATGTGGCGGACGCCTGTAGTCCCAGCTACTCGGGAGGCTGAGGCAGGAGAATGGCGTGAACCCGGGAGGCGGAGCTTGCAGTGAGCTGAGATCCAGCCACTGCACTCCAGCCTGGGCGACAGAGCAAGACTCGGTCTCAAAAAAAAAAAAAAAAAAAAAAAAACAGTAGATAAATGGGCAGCGCAGTGGCTCATGCCTGTAATCACAGCACTCTGGGAGGCCGAGGCGGGTGGATCACCTGAGGTCAGGAGTTCAAGACCAGCCTGACCAATATGGTGAAACCCTGTCTCTACTAAAAATACAAAAATTAGCCAGTCATGATGGCATGTGCCTGTAGTCCCAGCTACTTGGGAGGCTGAGACAGGAGAATTGCTTGAACCCTGAAGGCGGAGGTTGCAGTGATCTGAGATAGCGCTATTGCACTCCAGCCTGGGCAACAGAATGAGACTCCATCTCAAAAAAAAAAAAACCGACAAATTAACAAGGTAATTTCAGATTTTGGTAAATACTAAGGAATGTGAAAAAGGGTGTGTGAGCAGAGGGTTTGGCTGGAACTTAAGTGGTGGAAAAAGATTGGTAAGGTCAGATCACATTAGGTTTCTCCTGAGTCAGTGAGTAGTTTAGATTTTATCCAGTGTGCAATGGGAAGCCATTCGAGATCTTTAAGTGGGGAAATGACCTGAAACAATTTATGTTTTAAAAGTTTATCTGGAGACTGTGCAGAGGAGTCCAGAGGAGAGTAAGATGCATGGATGGATAGATTTATCTGCAGATAGATTTAAATTATTTCAAGAGTCCAGGTAAGAAAATAGCAGCTTACGCCTGTGATCCCAGCACTTTGGGAGGTCAAGATGGGGGGGATCACCTAAGGTCAGGAGTTTGAGACCAGCCTGGCCAACATGATGAAACCCTGTCTCTACTAAAAATACAAAAAAATTAGCTGGGCATGGTGATTGGTGCCTGTAATCCCAGCGACCTGGGAGGCTTAGACATAATTGCTTGAACTTGGGAGGCGGAGATTTCAGTGAGCCGAGCCGACATCACATCATTGCACTCTAGCCTGGGCAGCAAGAGCAAAACTCCGCCTCAGAAAAAAAAAAAAAAAAAGAAAGAAAAAGAAAATGGCAAATAGCAGCTTGGATTAGGGCAGAAGTGGTGAGTGAAAGTTTTGGATGCCCCTTTGGAGGAAGGAGCCTAAAGGAATAGGTGATGACAGTGGAATTAAAGGGGGTAGGTAATGACTGAGCAGGTGATGAGCAGCATGGTTTTGACTGCATGCAGGCTTTTATGATTTCTAAAATATCACCTTCAATCCTAATTTTGTCTTCCCTCCCAACCCCCATTTGTTTCTACTACTGCCAAGACTTCAACTTCTACAATTCCTGGCAAAATTAACTGCTCTAATTTATTCTATGTATCACTTAAGAGAATGGCCTTCGATTTAGCCTACATGGGGACAAAGTCTACCTCCTTCATTTGCCGTTTCCTTACCTGTAAAATAGGGCATAAAACAGTACCCACTTCATAGTTGCTAAATTTTGAGTTGGGGCAAACTTTTGCATCCTCAGCATTTAGCAGGCCCTCGATATATTTGCAAATTTGAACGTATTTCCTCTTAAAGATTCTAGACTCTCAAAAAGGGCAAGAGCTTGGGCATTGTTCAAGCACTTACTCACCTACTTGTAATATAATAGCTGAGATTCCCCCATTTGCTTAAGAGGATGTTTTCAAATTCCTAAAGATTCTTCCAGTCATAGTATTCCCGATTTTCCTACGACATTTACCTGAAATTCTTTTTTTTTTTGAGACGGAGTCTCGCTCTGTCGCCCAGGCTGGAGTGCAGTGGCCGGATCTCAGCTCACTGCAAGCTCCGCCTCCCGGGTCTACACCATTCTCCTGCCTCAGCCTCCCGAGTAGCTGGGACTACAGGCGCCCGCCACCTCGCCCAGCTAATTTTTTGTATTTTTTTAGTAGAGACGGGGTTTCACCGTGTTAGCCAGGCTGGTCTCGATCTCTGGACCTCGTAATCCACCCGTCTCGGCCTCCCAAAGTGCTGGGATTACAGGCGTGAGCCACTGCACCCGGCCTTACCTGAAATTCTTTTAATCTTAAAATATAATTTTCTGGGGTTTTTCATCTGTTAACTTAGACTTTAGTGAACTTTTCTGGAATCTTAAAAGGTGTTTATTGGCTATTTACTTTGCTATTGAAAAGTTGAAACAAAGTGGTGATTCTAGCTAGTCTCCATACATTTTGGGCCAAATTCCAATTCACTCTAGGTTTTTTTTTCTGGGTGGGATTGTCATATAGCAGCTCTGAAGCATCATAGGAAAGAGGATTATCAGCCTAACAGTTACTAAGCATTAACCCAGGTATTAAAGAGCTGGCAGATCCATTTACACCTGAGTCAAAGGATAGCCCTGAGCTCAGAACTACTATGCATACTGGTCAGGTCCTAGTAAATTAAAAATTTCTTCCCAAATTCCGCCGCCTCATTTGTAAATAGTAAAAAGTTACCTACTTCATAGGAATATATAAGAATACATGCCCAATATTAACATAGCATTGTATGAGACAAATTCAATAAATTGACCAGACATCTGTGTACATACACTGAGTGCCAAGTTTATCTGTGCTTATTTCTATCTGGTTCATTTTATAATGTTCAACTTTACACCTGGACAGTGAGCACATAGTACTATTTGTTTAAACAAATTGAAATTTTGTTTAAACAAGGGATTGTTAACAACCACTTCGTGGGGCAATTTAAAAAAAGGACTTTTAGAGCACTAAGACTTTTTGAGATTTTAGGATTCCAAGAACTCAACCAACCATATCGTCTACTTGTAAATAACTGGTCTTTATCAGATTCCAGCAGGTAACATTAACTTTCTCCCTTACTGGAGACACCTGTTTCTTCTGAAGTGTTTTTCATGAAAAGGCCACTTGGTCCTTTGCACTGAAAAACTGAACAGAACATTCAACTACAATTGGCTTTTAGTAACTTATATTTAGAAAGTACCAAGTGTTACCAGTACTTCCCTGTACAAGTATATGCAAAAGATCACACTGAAAACTTGGATGCATGCTAATAAAATCAGACTCTTAAAATAATTAATTCTCCCATTAAAGAATTTTGTAGTCACCTACAGTCAGAAGACTTAAGTTACAGCTAAAAATGTTTTGTTTTTTTTTTTTTTTTTTTTTTGAGACGGAGTCTCGCTCTGTCACCCAGGCTGGAGTGTAGTGGCTGGATCTCAGCTCACTGCAAGCCTGTAATCCTAGCACTTCAGGAGGCCGAGACGGATGGATTATGAGGTCAGGAGATCGAGACCATCCTGGCTAACACGGTGAAACCCCGTCTCTACTAAAAAGTACAAAAAACTAGCCCGGCGAGGTGGTGGGCACCTGTAGTCCCAGCTACTCGGCAGGCTGAGGCAGGAGAATGGCGTAAACCCAGGAGGCGGAGCTTGCAGTGAGCTGAGATCCGGCCACTGCACTCCAGCCTGGGCGACAGAGCAAGACTCCGTCTCAAAAAAAAAAAAAAGAGCAGTAGGAAGGCAAGCCCAAGGTTGTATCTTATTGACATGAGTCTATTCTTGGCATAGTTACTAACATTTCATATCACTTTCTAGGGCAGTTTCAAACACTCAAATGTTACAACTAACGGGATGTGTTGAAAGTCTTAGAAGGTTTAATTATCCTCATTTCACATTAATCGTACCAATACTAAATAAAACAGGGCTAAGAATTACTAATGCTTGAGTAAGTTCAGAGTTAATACAGAGCATCTTAAAATGGCCCGATCTTGAATGCATTGTTTTTTGAGCTAAAGACTGTTACACACTTTGTTATTAAACATTCATGAAAGTTGAATCTACTTACAGATTCCACTATTTCCAGGTGATCCTGTTGATTAGCTTTTCGAATTACTGGTTCAGAAGACAACATATCCAAAGAGTTAAGACCACTGGGTAGTGGCAAGCTTCTAAAAATCAGAAATAAAGCCAGTTTCCTTTTGCCACCAAGTCTATACTTTGCTCATCTCTCAGTAAGTCTTGTCTCAGATATATGTGACTATTAAAGCATTTAATATTGAAATTATTTTGAATGTAATTGTAGGGCAAGGCTGATAATAAAGACCAAAAGCAGGTATAGTTTAATGTATTTTAATAGCAAACTTACAGGAACAGCACAGAAGACAGACAACATTAAAAACATGTACTTGCATGTAGGACAACTCAGTTAGAAAAGTATAGTGAATGGATGGAATCTACTGTATGATAAAAATGCTACAAACACCATTTAGTTGCCGTCAATAAGAAATTTACTTGTTTTAAAAAAATCCAAATGCTGGCATTGTCCAGAAAAATTTAACAGGTTTATTTATAATTATTATAAAGTTGAACCGCTGAAACTTGTTCACTGAAACATTTTAACTTGCATTAATGCTTTACGCCTCTGCATTTATATTAAAAATTCACACACAAATGAAAATGGAAAAACTGCCAATACCTGATTTCTGTCCCCTATTTTTCCACTCGCAATCATATACTTAGGTACCTTTTGACCCCATGGAAAAAAAATATCTAACGTTCAGAACTACCAATAACAGGAAGAAGAGAATTTTTTTTTTTTTTTTTTTTTTGAGAATGAAATGTTTCCCATCATAGTGGATTCTTAAGCACGTTCTCCACGTATGCGGCGTGCTAGCTGGATGTCTTTTGGCATAATTGTTACACGTTTGGCATGGATAGCACACAGGTTGGTGTCTTCAAAAAGGCCAACCAGATAGGCCTCACTTGCCTCCTGCAAAAGGAACGAAGAAAAACTTATTGATGGTGTTATTTACAATAGTTAAGACCCAACTATATGAATTAAAACAAAAAGGTTTTTGAACCCTTTAAAAAAAAAGACTGGGCAAAATGTTGACAATTTTACCAAATGCTTACATTTTAAAACCTGTGAGACAAAGCTCAAAAGCAGATTAAAAAAAAAAAAAAAGCTTAAGTCTTTTATGAAGTTACACAAGTCTAATTACTTCATTACTAGGAAACTTCACTTTTTCTAATGGTACATGATTTCTAATAAACTGAAACATCACAAATAAAGCAAGAAATCCAATTTAACACTCTCATTCTTATAAGCAGAATCATGTTCAATCCAAATACTCCATCCCAGCCTAGTCTCACTCTGAATCCCATTCACACAGTATGTAAACCTCTGCCTTATCCACTAGTATAATATGGTGAACTGGTTTTTATCACATGCTTCTCATCTACCTTCCCTTTTATACCCGTTTTATCATGAGAGTACTTTTGATTCCAGAACTTATCATAAGTTAGTTCCGTATTTCTTTTTGAGATGGAGTCTTGCTCTGTTGCCCAGGCTGGAGTACAGTGGCGTGATCTCAGCTCACTGCAATCTCTGCCTCCCGGATTCAAGTGATTCTCCTGCCTCAGTCTCCCGAGTAGCTGGGACTACAGGCAAGCACCACCATGCCCGGCTAGTTTTTTGTACTTTTAGTAGAGAAGGGGTTTCACCACATTGGTCAGGCTGGTCTCGAACTCGTGATCCACCCACCTTGGCCTCCCAAAGTGCTAGGATTACAGGCGTGAGCCACCTTGCCTGGCAGTTTTTGTTTATTCATTCATTCATTCATTCATTCATTTATTTAGTCTCCCTTTGTTGCCCAGGCTGCAGTGCAGTGACCAGATCTCTGCTCACTGCAAGCTCCACCTCCCGGGTTCACGCCATTCCCCTGCCTTAGCCTCCCGAGTAGCTGGGACTACAGGCACCCGCCACCACGCCCAGCTAATTTTTTTTTGTTTTTAGTAAAGACGGGGTTTCACTGTGTTAGCTAGGATGGTCTCAATCTGCTGACCTCGTGATCCACCCACCTCAGCCTCCCAAAGTGCTGGGATTACAGGAATGAGCCACCGTGCCCAGCCTGGCAGTTCCTTATTTATACACTTTGATCTATGCCCAGGAGACGTGCCCCTGTCCTCTACCAAGTACCTTCCTCTATGCACCCCAAAATTAACAGCATTTGTTGCCCTCTAGTACTAATATCGATCTGTTTTTCCCCATTTGACTGTAAGATCCTTTCAAGTTATCTTATTCCTACTACCACTCAAAAATGACATTGATACTTAGCTTGTGAAGAGGAAAAAAGGGGCATTTCCACTTAGAATTAACTCATAACTCAAATTGTTAGTATACTAATAGCTGTCTGAAAAGCTGAAGAATCTTTTAGTGTAAGTCAAAACATCTGCCTTTTTTTTTTTTTTTAAAGATTTGAGTCTTGCTCTGTAGCCCTGGCTGGAGTGCAGTGGTATAATCTTGGCTCACTGCCACCTCCACCTCCTGGGCTCAGGCAATTCTCCTGCCTCAGCCTCCCAAGTAGCTGGGATTACAGGCATGCACCATCACGTCCAGCTAATTTTGTATTTTTAGTAGAGACGGGGTTTCACCACGTTGGCCAGGCTGGTCTTGAACTCCTAACTTCAGGTGATCTGCCATGCCTGGTCTGCTTCCTCATTCTGAAATGCAGAAATTACCATTTTAAAAAATAACCATAAATCCAACAGTTTTGGATTTGGAACATGAAATGATAGGTTAGTTGGCTCTCCTTCTCTATAAGGAAAAGTTATTTCTCTGCTCAACATATATTAAGGGAGAAAACAGTCTTATAGTTGTTATTTTTATTCTAACAAAAATTTCCAGGCTGGGCGCCACGGTGGCTCACGCCTGTAATCCCAGCACTTTGGGAGGCCGAGGTGGGCAGATCACCTGAGGTCAGGAGTTTTGAGACCAGACTGACCAACATGGAGAAACCTTGTCTCTACTAAAAATACAAAAAGTAGCCGGGCGTGGTGGCATTTGCCTGTAGTCCCAGCTACTCGGGAGGCTCAGACAGGAGAATTGCTTGAACCCAGGAGGCGGAGGCTGCAGTAAGCCGAGATTGCGCCACTGCACTCCAGCCTAGGTGACAGAGTGAGACTGTCTCCAAAAAAAAAGTACATTCACATTTACAGCTTCACCCTCTTTAGCACTATCACTACTCTTCTACAAGTTTCTTTCATTCAAATTGAACTATTTTCACGTGTGTTTCTCCAGCATTTGTCATTAACAACTAAGTCTTTACTTATCTACCCTTTAAGGCCCAGCTCAAGACTATTCTATGAAGGAGAAAATCGTATACTCGTCTCTTGCTCCTGTTGCCAGTGCAGGCAACGCTGAACTCCTAGTTCCTTGGCACTCACACTGACCTTGCATTATCAGCCATTTTTTGGTGCCCTTAAGTTACTTCATACAAATCTCATTTTATACTCAAAATGCCTTGTCCTCAAGTAGATTTTCATTATTTGCTACTTTTAAAAAATGTTTCTATTCTATGCAATTAGTCCCTCGCATCTTACCTATTCTACAGGTATTAAAAGCAAAAGTCCTTAATATTCAGAGATTCATTCTTAAGATATTCTAGAAGTGGCTAGAAATCCTGGAAAAAATGGCGTATCGTAGCCTCCTTAGGGGCTCACAACGCACATCAGCTATTGTATCAGGAAAGAAAACAGTTTAATTTTGCTTAACCTGGCACCTCGGGATTACAGAAAGCTAGAATGCTTTTGTGGAATGTGGTACAAGCTACTATGTGGGCAAACCACCAGGTACCATGATTCTGGTAGCCTTCTAGAGGGATCACTTAGAACTAATCAGATGCGGCATGTGGTAGCTGGGGCTCCCACTGCTGTCTTAGAACTTGGCTACTAGTTTATAAAGGTTGTGCCTGGTCAGCTCTGAGAGAAGATTCAACTCCTACAGAGGATCTGACCATGACCCATACATTTCCAATTCTATTACAAATAACCCAAAGTCCCTTAAAACATTAAGGCTGTAATGGGAATTAAAGACTGCCACACTAATTTCTGACTTAAAGAATTTTGAGTTAATGGCAAAGAAAAAAAAAACTACAAGAAAATATTAGTTTAGAACATTTTGAGTATATTCAAAGTCTGGCTTTTTTACCATTTCAAAGCAACACTGTCCACTTAACATACGATATTTGGGTTCAAGTTCTCAGATATTAAAGACTATATTTTAAGTAAGTCAATTATTGATTATCTATGGCAAACTGAGACTAACTTCTCCTCTACCATTCTCTCACTGGACTACCTCCTATCCTTTAGTTGTAAAGTGTGTAATTCTAAGGCCAAAACCAAAGCACCTTTGGATTTCTACTTCAATTGTGATCTTCTGTTACCCTATTCCATTAACGAATTCTCCCAATCTTTTTTTTTTTTTTTTTGAGACAGAGTTTCGCTCTTGTTGCCCAGGCTGGAGTGCAACGGCACCATCTCAGCTCACTGCTACCTCCGCTTTCCGGGTTCAAGTGATTCAGCCTCCCTAGTAGCTGGGATTACAGGTGCCCAACACCACACTCAGTTAATTTTTTGTATTTTAAATAGAGAAGGGTTTCACCATGTTGGCCAGGCTGGTCTGGAACTCCTGACCTCAGGTGATCCACCCACCTCGGCCTCCCAAAGTGTTGGGATTACAGCTGTGAGTCACGTGCCCGGCCCACCCTCTGTATCTTTAAGATAACTAAAATATATGCATAAAAAAGCAAACAGAGGCCGGGCGCGGTGGTTCACGCCTGTAATCCCAGCACTTTGGGAGGCCGAGGCGGGCAGATCATGAGGTCAGGAGATCGAGACCATCCTGGCTAACATGGTGAAACCCGTCTCTACTAAAAATACAAAAAATTAGCCGGGCATGGTCGCAAGCGCCTGTAGTCCCAGCTACTCAGGAGGCTGAGGCAGGAGAATGACTTGAACCCGGGAGGCGGAGCTTGCAGTGAGCGGAGATCACACCACTGCACTCCAGCCTGGGCAACAGAGCGAGACTCCATCTCAAAAAAAAAAAAAAAAAAGGAAGCAAACAGAAAGCACAAAAGCTTAACAAAGATCACTCTTTTCAATAAAGAGCTAACACTGAGAGAACTGTGAACAGAAGAGGTGAACATTTTGCTTAAAATCAATACAACCACACTTAATGACAAATATGCAATAGTAACAATGGAAGTTTATATGTGAACAATTTTAAAAAGATGAGTCTTTTACCCAGATTGTTTAGTAAATTCAATTTAAAAGGCTGTATTATTGACATTTAAGCTAAAAAATGCTACACTTTTCAAGTACGGTACTGTGTTCTTTAAGCACAGTTCTAACTAGAAAATACTGGCAGCTTTGTACCAACGCTTACGAATCTTAGTAACGTTTCTGTATTTAGTAATAAATGAGAACTGAAGATAATCAGCTATTAAAACAGAAAATAAAGTTTTAAGTAAAAGCATGGAAGATTTTAGTAGCTGAAATTTCAGCAACTGAGAATTTAATGGATGCCTACTCCTGGAATTCACCAATCAACTGAAGTTTAGACTAACCATAGAAACAGCTCGACCAATTACACTTCAGGGTGGAATCCACCTATCATATCTTTCTCACATATAAAGCAAAAGTCCGGCACAGCAACAGCAGCCTTGAAAATCCTCCAATGGAGTGTACTTAAGATTCTGGATGCCTCCTCCCCCACCCCCCCGGAGTTTGATTCAGGTCTGCAATGGTGCTTAGCAATCAGCATTTTTAACAACCCCCAACTGCACACTTCTGATGGAGGTGGTAGTTTTACTGTATTCTGGAATACTTGCATCTAAAGAATCCAACTACACAATATAAAATAGGTTACTTAAGCGATTGATGTTAATGACGTCTACATAAGTTTACCAAGTATCCTGTAGGAATTTCAAGTTTTGGTCTTGTCTTAAACAACAAATATCTCTAGAACAGTATTTCTCTAAGTCCTGACATGTTAGAGATGAAGATTAAATTCAATATGCTCCACATTTAAGTGGCAATCCCTAATCCCCTTTAGGAAACCACAGGCAAATCCCGGCCCCTTTACATGTCCAGTATCACCTTTAAGCACTATTCCCCCCAACTTGCCAATCCAATCCTATCCTCCATTCACTGATCCTTTTACATCTTAATGCATAATTCTTTAATACTGCCTATTCCCATCCTAGCTCTCTCTACCTATATGTTTCTTCACAACCTGAAGACAGACTTCTTTTATTCTAGGCACTGTTGTTTGAAATTGTTACTACAAATATAGACCTCTAATCTCAACTTCTTCTTAATGTCCTGCAGCATCCATAAACCAAACCAGAGGATTTTCTTTATTGTTTTTAGTGCAATGTTTCAAAATTTTAAATGGTATAATGGAATGTGCACTAAGCCGTGGAGTCAAATGGGTTCAAATTATGGTTTTGTCGTTTTCTATGTGTATGACCTTGAGCAATTCAACCTTTCTGAAGTCTCAACAGTGAAGTAATGATATCAACTACCTGACGGGCTTGTGATTAAATGATATAAGCATATGCAACAATTTGGAACTGTTCTTGGTACACAACAGGAATACAAACTCTCTTGAGTTGTCCCCACCCACCATTTTACCTGCAAAGCACCAATAGCTGCGCTCTGGAAGCGCAGATCTGTTTTAAAGTCCTGAGCAATTTCTCGCACCAGACGCTGGAAGGGAAGTTTGCGAATCAGAAGTTCAGTGGACTTCTGATAACGTCTAATTTCACGGAGTGCCACAGTACCAGGCCTTTAAAAAATTAACAATAAAGAAACTGTTACCAAAAACATAAATAGCACAAAAAGGTAAGTGGGCAGCTTTAATGAAATGCAGTAATTTTTCAAAAAATAAACCACCCAACAATTCTTCAGCTTCAATGTAAAATTTCACTGATCAACTTAAGATGTGAACATTCAAATCGAGTAACAATACCTTTAAAGCAAAAAGCATGAAATTAAAATGCATTCTTAGCAAGAAGTTTATCAAAGTCCTATTTATTTTCATTTTAAAAAGTTATTCATGTATATAAACCTTGGGAAGGTATTAGCTGTCAGGCTAAAAAAGAAGTTGGCTCCTCTCAATTTAGCGCCACTCTCCTTCCCTACACCCTCTATTATCTTAAGAGCCCTTAAAGATGACCAACACAACCCAATGAACTTCATTTAAAAATATACCTGTGGCGTTTAAGTTCTATTCCCCAGAATACCTCTGACTACAATTCATCCCTCATGAATTACTAAATTTGAATACACCCGATTGTGCAGTGTTCCTTCCACGTGGAAAAGTATTTTTTTTTTAACTAATTGTCAGCAAGAAATTTACCTCTCATTCTGACTTATTTCTTCCACTGTATGAGCTTTTATTTTAAGTTAATCGTAGTGTCTGCGGAGGCTAAGTCTGGGCAACTTCTGCCCTCTAATGGCAGATGCCCTTAATAACACAGTGGCTCAGCTAGTTCACAATCAAAAAAGCCAATACAGAAGGAAATAAGCTTATCAAGTAAACGAGGGGGTACGAACTTTATAAAACACCCAATTTCGATTAAATTATTATTTTGCCAAAAGCTAGGAAAGATATCCTCAAAAGTGTATTCAAGAAAGCAACACGTAACTATTTTTAAAGAATTACTAATAGTTAACTAAAATGTCAACATATCCCATTAACATTATCAGTGATATACTAGGTCTCCTTAGACCTGTAGGTCAGATTATGGCTTCAAAGTTAAATGTTTTCAATAAAACCCAATACTAAACGTTATATAGAAATGATCATACAGTACATATATTTAAGTAGTAAAGTGTTCAAAAAAAAAAGTCTCTCTAAAGCAAAAACTTTTCCTGTTATCCATCTTTTTGTTAAATTATATGGATACATACCACAGAGACTTTGTCCCATTTTTTCCCTGTTTTTTAATACCTGTAACGATGAGGTTTCTTCACCCCTCCAGTAGAGGGCGCACTCTTGCGAGCGGCTTTTGTAGCCAGTTGCTTCCTGGGTGCTTTACCACCGGTGGATTTGCGGGCAGTCTGCTTTGTACGAGCCATGGTACAGAGACCTCCTTACTTACCTACCAGCATGGAAAAATCAAAAATCACCATATGCAACTACTAAACATACAACTTTTCCTGCCACGATCACCCCCTCCCCATATCTGGAAATTATGATCAATATAAAAAATAATGTTCGTATTGTTACATAATTTAAAAGGGTGCAGATTACGTCTACCCAAAATCTTCTTGAAACAAACTAGAGTACTAGAAAATTGTTAGCAATTAATGTCAATCACCTCTCAAAACGCCAATTCTGAGCGACAAACGGCAAAACAAAAAGACCTCGAACAGCCTTTGATCCAATTTATTTAATTAAAGTAGAAATTAGAAATGTCTGTAAACATTCCATCCACAAACAAGTCAAAAGAACGAAGCCACAAACCACTGGAAGGTCTAGCCAAATTACAGCAAAAAAAGGTCTTCCTCCCCCCCGACTTTGGCTGCCCCCCCTTCGTCTGGCTGTTGATGGATTGCTGTAAATATCTGAAAATATTCTTGGTTTTGCATCGTTACACTTATGTTGACAAAAAGGCGTCTCGAAAAAACAAGAGAGAAACAACAGCTACCACCAGCGAGCATTCTACAAAGCCCCGTCCTCGCGTCCAGTCTTCACAGGCTTCGCAGTGAAATGAAGTGCCCCGCACCCAGGCTTTAATTAACGCACGACATCCGCCGACCGGTCCACCCCAAGCACCACATAAACTTTTGGTTTTGCCTCCTCCGGGTCCCTCTGCACAGGGTCCCCTAACCTGCCCACCTCGCTCCCAGCGCCTCAAGCAGGAACCAACTCGCCTCCCAGACCAGAACAAAATGGAAACAATCGCAAAACGTATCGGATTCCGTTCCAAAGAGACAAAACACCAAATCGCTCGAAAATACCCCATCCCCTGCCACGTGCCGCCCTCCAAAATGCAAAAGTTTTTTTGCATTTCAAATGCATCAAGTTTCCGCTTCTCCAAAAAAGGGAAAAAAATGTCCCTCTTTTAAAAATTCTTGCTTTTTTGAAATGGGGAAGAGAGAAACGGGGGAAAAAATATGGTCGGTGACCAGAGAAGAGAGACAAGATGGTGAAGCTTAGCAACAACTGTGGGGAGGCAGCAAAAAGCGAGTTACCCCAGGGTGCGAAGCGGCGGCGATTTCCACCCCTTTCCCGCTCGAAAACTGGGGGCTGGGGCCCGGGGGCGGTAGTTAAGAGGCCCGCGCGGGTCGTGGTGAAGGTCTGGGGTCCTGGGAAGGGGCGGCGGGCGGGATTTCACCGAAGAAAGAGGAGCCAGGGGCGCGGGGAGGAGGGAGAGCAGGCTCGGCGCCGCGGCGGTTGCTGCTGTTGGGCTGAGGCGGCGAGAGACTGGGGAGCCGCCGCCGTCAGAGGGAAAAGGGAAACTCGCTCCTTACCTCCATTTCTGGGCCAAAAAGTTTGTGGGCTAAGCCGGAGGGGCTACGGGTCCCCTCCCGGCACGGCCAGGGCCCGGCTCGCGGCTGACGACAAGCGGGGCTCGGTTCCGGGGAAGCGGGCAGACGGGGAAACTTACCCCCCTTCTCCTTCGGCTGTAGCTCGGCGAGCGAGAGGCGGCGCTGGCGTTAGAGAGCGACGGCGGCGCGGCGGCGGCTGCGAACACAATTGAAAGATGGCTGACACCGAGGCTATCCCCCAACACACGCCGCCCCGCCCCCGCGCCGCGCGCCAGCCAATCACACACAATGGAGGGAAGGCTCGGCCCCGCCCCCACAGCAACTCTCGCGCCCCGCCCCCTCCCCTCCCCCCGCGCGCCCGTTCGCTGGCGCGCGCTCGCCCCTCCCCCGCGCGCCGCCCGCTCCCTCCTCCAGGCCGCCTCGCGCGGTGTGTGTACAAACACAAAAGACACGCTGAGGGGCCGCCGGCTCCCGCCGAGACTGCCGCCCGCCCCCGGCCAGCCCCCGCCCCCGGCCCTGCACTCCCATCCCGCTCCGTGTGTGCACGGCGTCGAACCCCCGAGGCCCGGGTTTGGGGCGCCCGGAGGGAAGTAGGGGGAGGGGAAGGCGGGCGGAGGCGCGGCGGGTGAACGCCCGGCCTGCGGGCGTCTCGGGTCGCGGCGGGGAGGGGAAGGAGGGGCCGCCCCCGCGCAGGCCCTGGCGCGCGCCTCCGAGGAGACCCGGGCGGCAGTGGGGGAGGAGGACGCGGTCGGCCGGGTCGCCGCGCCCCATTGGAAAACGCTCCCCAGCAGGAAGCTGGCAAATAGGAATCCAGCGTCCCGTGCCCGCTGTCGGACGGGGTCGCTGCGGCAGCGGGAGGGGCGGACCGACGGCCTCCTTCCCGCCTGCGCGCTGGGCCAAGTGCGGCCGGGTCCTGCGGGGTCGGCCCGAGTCCGCCGCAGACAACTTGATCCGCTCAGATTCCTGGGCCGGCCGCTTGCATGCAGGGCAGCTTCTCGCCGGTGTCGGCCTCCAGGATCAGGGGACGGGGCTCGCTCTCCTCCTGGGCCCGGGCCCCCGACGCAAGATGGCTGTGTCGCGTCGGCCTCTAAACAATGTGTGGAGCGAGCGGCTCCTGCACCAGGGCCCGGTGGCTTGTCCTGCCCGCCTGTGGGGCCGTGCGATCTGTTTTCGGTAGGATTGCTTTGGAAAGGAATTGCCGAATATAGATCGTCAAATGTCCGCAGCTTCTGCATAGTTTAGAAGAGGCTGAAAACAGCAGAAAGAAGTCAAACATGGTTTGGGAATTAGTACATCTACCTGTTTTCCAATTCTCAGTAGCGTAGGAAACGGACTTTTCATGGCCCAAGTTATCCTCATGACTTGTGAGTTGATTGGCTTTGGAACCTCTGAACCGTCCCTAGATGGTATTGACGCTTCACAACTGTGTGTGAAGGTTTTCAATAGAAGGGTCATGTAAATATCCCCTAGGGTAGTGAAGGAGGAAAATTTCATAAATGAAGGGCAGTAACGATTTGTAATCTGAAGATTTCACAAAGCATCTTAGTCATAAACATTATCCCGAAACAGATACGTGGAAATCAGATATGAGGAAAGAAATGGATTTGTCCAAAGTCACTTAACTGAGGAAGAGACCTAGGAGAAACAAACAAACAAAAATCCAGGCCTCCCGTTTCATTATTACTTCATGAATGTTGAGTGTCCCTGGTTGCTGTGCAGAACACATGCAATCTCTAGTCCTATCCTAAAAGCACATATGCAATCAGCTTGGGCCGAGCTGCCAGCAAAGAATTTCCTATAATTCAAGCCAAGATGAGTTATTTTGATTGTTTTTTGTTTTGTTTTCGGGAAACCAAAATATTTATTGTTGGATTTATCCAGGAAGGCTGTTCTGCATTAGTTAAATCCATCATATCTTCAATAAATGTTAAATAACATGGGTAATGTTCTCTTTGTATGCTGGATTTTTCAATAGCTCCTACTTCTTGGCTTTAAAAAATATTTCTAACCAAGGGTCAGACCATTTTAGTAGAGTAGTTATGATCTTAGATTATTTGAACTAACTCAGCTGTCCATTTGTGAAATGGGCATAATAATATTTATCTCAATGAAGTTAGGCCACAAATTCTTTCTAGTAGGTTCAAGTACTTAAGCACCTGGAAAGGTGACTGGTTACCCTCCTAGTGGCTTCAGGAAGTTTTCTCACTGAATGAATATTTGAGTGCCAACTCTGTGCTCAGCACAATTCAGGGGTGCTGGGAATGCAGCAGTGGATAACACAAGCGCTGTTCCTGCTCTCATGGGGCCTATGATCTCTGGAAGCACTGCTTTGCACAGGGAAGTAGCACCAGGAGAGGGGAAAGAAAGAGGGACTTTGGAGCCCCAAGATTGGCAAAAACTATAGCTAAGGAGAGAGGTGAACTGTAGAGTCTAGATAATGGGAGAGGAGAGCTGCCAGAGCAAGAAGGGATTCCCACTGGGCCCTAGGGGTCAGTCCTGAATTGGTTTTACTAGAACTCAGGCCCAGCACAGTGGCTCACGTCTGTAATCCCAGCACTTTGGGAGGCTGAGGTGGGTGGATCACTTGAGATCAGGAGTTTGAGACCAACCTGGCTAACATGGAGAAACCCTGTCTCTATTAAAAATTAAAAATAGCTGTCATGGTGGCACACGCCTGTAATCCTAGCTACTTAGGAGGCTGAAGTGGGAGGATTGCTTGAATTCGGGAGGTGGAGGTTGCAGTGAGCTGAAATTTTGCCACTGCACTTCAGCCTGGGTGACAGAGTGAGACTCCATCTCAAAAAAACAAAAACAAAAAGCAATAGAATTCTTGGGCTAATAATGACCTCAACATTCGCAGTTAAGAAATGGGGGGGATGGGAGCAAAAGCTTTTAAGTTAAAATATTTTCCCTAGAATAGAGTACTTATGGCCACGAATTTAGATTTGTTTATAAGTAGAAAAGTAGAATGGAAAGGACTTTTTTTTTTTTTGAGGTCAGGAGTTGGAGACCACCTTGGCCAATATGGCGAAACCCCATCTCTGCTAAAAATACTAAAATTAGCCAGGCGTGGTGGCTCACATCTGTAGTCCCAGCTACTTGGGAGACTGAGGCAGAGAATTGCTTGAACCCCAGGAGGCGGAAGTTGCAGTGAGCAGAGATTTTGCCACTATACTCCAGTCTAGGTGACAGGAAGACTCTCTCAAAAAAAAAAAAAGAAAAATATGGATCATTTATCTTGAGGCTTTGGATTCATACCGTCTGTCTAAAACTGTCCTTTCCCTCAGTCTTGTCCAGTAAATAGCACTATCATTTACTCAACTGCTCAAACCAAAAAGTACAGAGCCTCCTTGAGCCTCCTTTTCTTTCACACCCATAGCCAGTCTATTGGTCCTGCTCTGAAATGCTTATCAGAATGACCTACTCCTCTTCTCATCTCTTACCTGGCCTCCAACGGTAACTTTCTGTATGACCTTTCTCTTTCCCTTCCTGCACCTCTGTATTCTATTTGCTACGAAGCAGGCACAGATTAGATTATAGAATATAAATCAGATTAGGTTGCATTCTTGCTTAAATCTTCAGTGGCCTGCTACTGCTCTTAGTTAAATTCCACGTGTGTGGGCCCTGGCATTCCCCCTCTCTCCCCTCAGCACTGTGATGCAGACCAGCCACCCCGGTCCATCAAGTCCTCCTCTGCCTTAGGATCATCGCATCTGTTCTTTCTGAAGCTTGAATTCTCTTCTCCCAGCTCTTAATAGGACTGTCTCACCATTCTTCTAAGGCAAACTTTCTAACCTTTCCCATGTCATTTTCTTCTTAGAAAATGATCATATTTGGCCAGGTGCAGTGGTTCACGCCTCTAATCCCTGCACTTTGGGAGGCCGAGGTGGGTGGACCACCTGAGGTCAGGAGTTCGAGACCAAACTAGCCAACATGATGAAACCCTGTCTCTACTAAAAATATAAAAAATTAGCCAGGCATGGTGATGGGTGCTTGTAATCCAGCTACTTGGGAGGCCTGAGGCAGGAGAATCACTTGAACCTGGGAGGTGGAGGTTGCAGTGAGCTGAGATCGCACCATTGCACTCCAGCCTGGGCAACAAGAGTGAAACTGCATGTCAAAAAAGGTTGAGAGTTCAGGCTGGCCTGAAACTCTCAACCTCAGGTGATCTGCCTTCCTCGGCCTCCCAAAGTGCTGGGATAACAGGTATGAGCCACCGCGCCTGTAATCCCAGCGCTTTTGGAGTGCCAAAACAGGCAGATGGCCAACGTGGAGAAACCCCATCTCTACAGAAATACAAAAATAAGCTGGGCATGATGGCGGGTGCCTGTAATTCCAGCTACTTAGGAGGCTGAGGCAGGAGAATCGCTTGAACCTGGGAGGTGGAGGTTGCAGTGAGCTGAGATCACGCCATTACACTCCAGCCTGGGCAACAGAGTGAGACTCGGTCTCAAAAATATAAATAAATAAATAAATAAGCAAACAAACAAGAAATTTTAAAAATAAATCTAAAATTCATTACAGGCATACCTCATTTTATTATGTTTCATAGATGTGTTATTTACTATCTAAAGGTTTGTGGCAACCCTACTTTGAGCAAGTCATTTTTCTAATAGCATTTTGATAATTCTCACAGTATTTCAAACTTTTGTATTACTTTTTTTTTTTTTTTTTTGAGACGGAGTCTCGCTCGGTCGCCCAGGCTGGAGTGCAGTGGTGCGATCTTGGCTCACTGCAAGCTCTGCCTCCTGGGTTCACGCCATTCTGCTGCCTCAGCCTCCCGAGTAGCTGGGACTACAGGCGCCTGCCACCACGCCCGGCTACTTTTTTGTAGTTTTAGTAGAGATGGGGTTTCACCATGTTAGCCAAGATGGTCTCGATCTCCTGACCTCGTGATCCACCCACCTCGGCCTCCCAAAGTGCTGGGATTACAGGCGTGAGCCACCGCGCCTGGCCTTTTTTTTTTTTTTTTTTTTTTTTTTAATGAGACAGAGTCTCACTCTGTCACCGAGGCTGGAGGGCAGTGGCACTGTGTCAGCTCGCTGCAACCTCCGTCTCCTGGGTTTAAGCAATTCTCCTGCCTTAGCCTCCTGAGTATCTGGGTTTACAGGCGTCTACCACCACACCTGGCTAGTTTTTCTATTTTTAGTAGAGACAGGGTTTCACCATGTTGGCCAGGCTGGCCTTGAACTCCTGACCTCAGGTTATCCACCCACCTCGGCGTCCCAAGGTGCTGAGATTACAGGCATGAGCCACTGCGCCCGGCCTTTTCCATTACTATTATTATTTGAGACAAAGCCTCACTCTGTCGCCCAGGCTGGAGTGCAGTGGTGTGATCGTGGCTCACTGCAACCTCTGCCTCCCAGGTTCAAGCAATTCTCCTGCCCCAGCCTCCCGAGTAGCTAGAATTACAGGCATGTGCCACCATGCCCAGCTAATTGTTTTTGTATTTTTAGTAGAGACAGGGTTTCGCCATTGTTGGCCAGGCTGGTCTCAAACTCCTGACCTCAAGTGATCTGCCTGCCTTGGCCAACCAAAGTGCTGGGATTATGGGCATGAGCCATTGCACCTGCCCTCCATTATTATTATTTCAGTTATGGTGATCTGTAATCAGTGATCTTTGATGTTACTATTGTAATTGTCTTGGGGAGCCATGAGCTGCACCTGTGTAAGATGGCAAACTTACTCCGTAAATGTCCTGTGTGTTCTGATGTCCACGGATCGGCTGTTCCCCCATTTTTCTTTCTCTCCTTGCACCTCCAATTCTCTAAGACACAACAATATTGAAATCCAGGCCAATAGCCCCACAGTGACCTCTAAGTGTTAAGTTAAAGGAAGAGTTGCACGTTTCTCACTTTCAATCGAAAGCTAGAAATGATTTTGCTTAGTCAGGAAGGCATGTCGAAAGCCAAGATAGGCCAAAAGCTAGGCCTCTTGCACCAAACAGTTAACCAGGTTGTGAAGGCAAAGGGAAAGTTATTGAAGAAAATTAAAAGGGCTACTCCAGTGAGTACACGAATGATAAGAAACAGAATAGCCCTCTTGCTGATAAGGAGAACATTTTAGTGGTCTGGACAGATCAAACCAGCTACAACATTCCCTTAAGCCAAAGCCTAATCCAGATCACAGTCCTAGCTGTCTTCAGTTCTCTGAAGCCTGAGAGAGGTGAGGAACTACAGAAGAAAAGTTTGAAGTGAGCAGAGGTTGGTTAATGAGGTTTAAGTAACGAAGTCATCTCTGTAACAAAAAAGTGCAAGATAAAGCATCAGGTGATCCAAAAGTTCTAAGATAATTGATGAAGGTGGCTAAACTAAAAAACAGATTTTTGTTGTAGATTAAACAGTTTTTATTTGAAGGAAATGCCATCTAAGACTTTCATAGCTAGAGAAGAGAAATCAGTGCCTGGCTTCAAGTTTCAAAGGACAGGATGATTCTCTTGGTAGGGGCTAACACAGCTGTGACTTTAAGTGGAAGTCAGTGCTTATTTACCGTTCTGAAAATCCTAGGGCCTTTAAGAATTATGCTAAATCTACTCTGCCTGTGCTCTATATAAATGGAACAACAAAGCCTGGATGACAGTACATCTGTTTAGAGCATGGGTTACTTTTTTTTTTTTTTTGAGGCATAGTTTCGCTCTTGTTGCCTAGGCTGGAGTACAATGGCACCATCTCGGCTCACCACAATCTCTGCCTCCCGGGTTCAACTGATTGTCCTGCCTCAGCCTCCCAAGTAGCTGGGATTACAGGCATGCGCCACCACGTCCAGCTCATTTTGTATTTTCAGTAGAGATGGGGTTTTTCCATGTTGGTCAGACTGGTCTCAAACTTCTGACCTCAGGTGATCCACCCGCCTCAGCCTCCCCAAGTGCTGGGATTACAGGCGTGAGCTACCGTTTTTTGTTTTTTGTTTTTGAATCTCGCTCTTGTTGCCCAGCTGGAGTGCAGTGGTGTGATCTCGGCTCACTGCAACCTCCGCCTCCCGGGTTCAAGCGATTCTGCCTTAGCCTCTTGGGTAGCTGGGATTACAGGTGCCTGCCACCACACCCGGCCAAGTTTTGTACTTTTAGTAGAGATGGAGTGTCACCATGTTGGCCAGGCTGGTCTCAAACTCCTGACCTCAGGTGACCTGCCCACCTCAGCCTCCCAAAGTCCTGGGATTACAGGTGTGAGCCACTGCACCCAGTCGCATGGTTTACTATTTTAAGCTTGCTGTGGAGACTACTGCTAAAAAAAAAAAAAAAGATTCCTTTCAAAACATTATTGTTCATTGACAGTGCACTTAGTTGCCCGAGAGCTCTGATGGAGATGAACGAGGAGATTAATGTTATTTTCATGCTTGCTAACACAACATTCTGCAGCCTGTGGATCAATGAGCAATTTCAACTTTTTTTTTTTGAGATGAGGTCCTACCCTGTCACCCAGGTTGAATGCAGTGGTGCAGTCTCAGGTCACTACAACCTCCACCTCTGAGGCTCAAGTGATCCTCCTACCTCAGCTTCCCCAGGAGCTGGGACTACAAGTGCATGCCACCACACCTGGCTAATTTTTTTTGTATTTTTGGTAGAGGCAGGGTTTTGTCAGGTGCCCCAGACTGGTCTCAAACTCCTGAGCCCAGGCGATCCACCCTGCCCTAATTTCAACTTTCAAATCTTATTATTTAAGAAATACATTTCAGGCCGGGAATGGTGGCTCATGCCTGTAATGCCAGCACTTTGGGAAGCTGAGGCGGGTGGATCATCTGAGGTCAGGAGTTCGAGACCAGCCTGGCTAACATGGTGAAACCCCATCTCTACTAAAAATAAAAAATTAGCCAAGTGTTGCAGCACACACCCATAATCCTGGCTACTCGGGAGGCTGAGGCAGAAGAATCGCTTGAACCCAGGAGGTGAAGGTTGCAGTGAGCCAAGATCACACCATTGGACTCCAGCCTGGGCAACAAGAGTGAAACTCTGTCAAAAAAAAAAAAAAAAAAGAGAGAAAGAGAAGAGAAGATAAGAGGTGAGACATTGCATAAGGCTATAGTTGCTATAGCAAGTGATTCCTCAGATGGATCTGGGCAAAATGGTTTAAAATCCTTCTGGAAAGGATTCACCATTCTAGATGTCACTTAAAACTTTCACGATTCATGGGAGGAGTCAAAACATCAGCATTAACCAGAGTTTGGAAGAAGTAGATTCCAACCCTTATGGATAACTTTTAGGAGTTCAAGACTTCAGTGGAAAACGTAACTGCAGATGTGATGGAAATAGAGAACTAGAGCCTGAATTTGGCTGAATTGCTGCAATCTGATGGTAAAACTTTAATGGTTAAGGAGTTGCTTCTCATGGATTAGCAAAGAAAGTGGCTTATTGAGAAGGAATCTACTTCTGGTGAAATTGCTGTGAACATTGTTGAAATAACAAGAAAATATTTAGAATATTACATAAATTTAGTTGATAAAGCAGTGTCAGGGTTGAGGATCGATTCCAATTTTAAAAGAAGTACTACTGTGGGTAAAATGCTGTCATTCTTCTGGTAGATTGAGAATATTACTCTACAGAGATCACCTACGACAAGGACAAGGGACTTGAGTTACCAGGGACCCCCAAACTACCTGGTACATTTCATTGGTTGGTTGATTGATTGATTGATTGGCAGGGTCTCATTCGGTTGTCCAGGCTGGAGTGCAGTGGCACAATCATAGCTCACTGCATCCTCAAACTCCTGGGCTCAAGGGATCCTCCCACCTTATTCTCCTGAGTAGATAGTGCTACAGGCATCTACCACCACAATCAGCTAATTTTTAAAATGTTTAGTAGAGATGGGGTCTTGTTTTGTTGCCCTGGCTGGTCTTGAACTCCTGGGCTTAAGCAGTCCTCCTGCCTTGGCCTCCCAAAGTGCTGAGATTATAGGTGTGAGCCACTGAGCCTGGCCCTGGTATCATTTTTTAGTAGTAGTTCAAGCAGTGTTGTTTCCATTTTTCTAGTATTGAAAAAGAAAGTGAATTCTTTTTTTTTTTTTTTGAGATGGAGTCTCACTTTGTTGCCCAAGATGGAGTGCAGTGGTGTGATCTTGTCTCACTGCAACCTCCACCTCCTGGGTTCAATAGGGACCACATGGCTCCCTATTAAGACGGTAAGCTTTCCCAAGTCCACTTTCTACACTGACATCCACCCACAGCATGACCCATCCTGTATACATTGTTCCAAGGCCTCATGGAGGGAGTGTTCCCTACTGTTAGTCTCCAAATGCAGCCCAGGAAGTCACCCCCTGCTAAGGTTGCCAGATAAAATGGTGTGTGGGCATACTTACACTAGAAAATAATTCGTTGTTTATCTGAAATTCAAATTTAGCTGAGCATCGTATGTTTTGATTTGCTATATCTGGCAGACTTAACCCCCTGCTATAGTGCTGTTTCTTTCAACTCTCCATGGCCCCAGCTCCTGGTTGTTGACACTGTTCTGAGCTGTTCATTAGCATCTGAACCTGGCTTCCTTCCATGGGCCTGAAGGCTGGTGTCCACTTGCATTCTTGCCACATCCATCCTTCCCTTTCTAGCAAGAGAATTTTTCCATGTATACGTCTCCATATTGCAGGTTAAGAGTTTCCAGGCCCTCTCAGGTCCCTTAACTGTTGTCTTTCATGGACATTTAGAACTCTCCACAGACAGGGCAGAGCTTATAATAGCTGAGATTACTCTGGTCTCCCTCCTAGATACTCTGCCAAGAGACCTACCCCATGGAGCCATCGGGTTCTTGTCACAGTTTATGGTACAAAGCTTGCTGTGAAAGTTGACAGTGCTATCCAATTTCAATTCCTAATTAGTTCTTCACCAACCAGAACCTACCCAATGACAATCCCTAGGCATAACCAGGATAAAAGAGGACCAAATGGGAATGGCAGGGACTTTGAAGTCAAATGGGGCTGAGTTTGAATCCCAGCACTGGCCCTTATTACTAGGGGAGTATTAACCCCTCTGGATCCTAGATTCCTTGTCTGTAAAATGAGTAAAATTACCTTAAAGTACAATCATAGTCCTACCTTGTTAGGTTGCTATAAGTATTAGAGAGAATGAAGATGGAGTACCTGACACAGAGTCCAGGCTCCACTAGTGATGATCCGTTGTATCATACCCATCTTTGCTGCTTTCAAAAGAGTGATACAGTCTTTATTATTACAATTTAAAATAGCTGTATTAATGCTTCTCAAACATGTCTGTGAAATGTGACCTTTTTGAAGCATGAAGTTCAGGTTACCTTTAGGAGGATTTGTCATTCTTTATTTGACTTTGGTCCTTTGCTACATAGCTAGTCAGTGTCACACAGAGAATAGTATGGGCCAGTACTTCTACATAAGATTTAAGGAAGATGCTTAATTAAGCAATAGCTGGCTGGGTGTGGTGACTTACACCTGTAATCCTAGCACTTTGAGAGGCCAAAGTGGGTGGATCACTTGAGGTCAGGAGTTCGAGACCAGCCTTGCCAACATGGTGAAACGCTATCTCTACTAAAAATACAAAAATTAGCCAGAAATCACTTGAACCTGGGAGGTGGACGTTGCAGTGAGCTGAGATCGTGTCACTGCACTCCAGCCTGGGCAACAGAGCAAGACCCAATCTAAAAAAATAAAAAAAGCAATAGCCACATTATTAGAAGCCCCTCAATGTCCCCAGTCTGTGAGGTAGAAAAGTAATTGCAGCATCAGGAGAGTAGAAAATTTCTCCAGACTGATTCCACAGGAGAAAGAGAAACAGACTCTGCCAAGGCAGTCTTCTGTCCTATGAGTGGTATCCTTCCCTCTCAGTCATCAAGGATGCCCCACTGCTACTCAAAAGCGACAGGAAAAGTTATCAGTTATCTTGGGATTATAGTTTTGTGTTTCCTTGAGGGTGATCACCTCTTTCTTCCTTCTAGGTTTCTTTTTTTTTTTTTTTTTAAGACAGAGTCTCACTCCATTGTCCAGGTTGGAGTGCAGTGGCACGATCTTGGCTCAACCTCTGCCTCCCAGGTTGAAGCGATTCTCCCTGCCTCAGCCTCCTGGGTAGCTGGGATTACAGGTGTGTGCCACCCACACATGGCTAATTTTTGTGTTTTTAGTAGAGATGAGGTTTCACCATGTTGGTCAGGCTGGTCTCGAACTCCTGACCTCAGGTCATCCACCTGCCTCGGCTTCCCAAAGTGCTGGGATTATAGGCGTGAGCCACTGTGCCCGGCTACATTTCTTGAACACCCAAAGTAACTTAAGTCACACATGTTTACCAGGAGTCAATGATGAAAGAGAGGTCCATTGGAAATAAGGTAACATTATTTCCATGAACATTAAATGCGGGTGATACAGATATTAGTAAAAGTCGTTTTGTTTTTGTTTTTGTTTTTGTTTTTGTTTTTGAGATGGAGTCTCGTTCTGTCACCCAGGCTGGAGTGCAGTGGCACCATCTCGGCTCACTGCAACCTCCACTTCCTGGGTTCAGTGATTCTTCTGCCTCAGCCTCCCGAGTAACTGTGACTACATGCGTGAGCCACCACGCCTGGCTAATTGTTGTACTTTTAGTAGAGACGGGGTGTCACCATATTGGCCAAGCTGGTCTTGAACTCCTAGACCTTGTGATGCACCCACCTTGGCCTCCCAAAATGCTGGGATTATAGGCGTGAGCCACGGCGCCCAGCTAGTGAAAGTCATTCTATATCCACTATTGCCTCCATAAATTTTCTTTCTTTTCTTTTTTTTAAATAGTGACAGGATCTTGCTCTGCTGATTAGGGTGGAATAACATTCAACTCCTGGGCTCAAGTCGTCCTCCCACCTAAGCCTCCTGAGTAGCTAGGATTACAGGCATATGCCACCATGTTTGGATAATTTTTAAATTTTTTTTCCCATAGAGATGGGATCTTGCTATGTTGGCCAGGCTGGTCTCAAACTCCTGGCCTCAAGTGATCATCCTGCCTCAGCCTCCCAAAGCATTGGGATTATTAGGTATGAGCCACTGTGCCCAGCACTCCTACAAATTTTCATGTGTGGATGTGAAATCACCTGACTCCCTAATAAGCCCAATGGTTGAAAATTTAAAGGTTAACATATTTATCAGAAATGAGAAAATAGACCAGATGTGGTAGCTCATGCCTATAATCCCAGCACTTTGGGAGGCCAAGGAGGGCGGATCACCTGAGGTCAGGAGTTTGAGACCAGCCTGGCCAACATGACGAAACCCTGTCTCTACTAAAAATAAAAAAAATTAGCCAGGTATGGTGACCTGTGCCTGTAGTCTCAGCTACTTGGGAAGCTGAGACAGGAGAATTGCTTGAACCTGGGAGGTGGAGGTTGCAGTGAGCCACTGCACTCCATCCTGGGCAACAGAGTGAGACTCCATCTCAAAAAAAATTATGTATAATAATATATGTATAATTTGTGTTATTACATTATATATGTTATATATTATATATAAATAATAACATTATTATTAGAGAGTCCATCATATGGTTGAGAAAAACATAGCTAATATTTATTGTGCATTTATGGTGTGCCAGGCCCTGTGTTGAATGTTAGATGCGCTTTCTCAATAATGTGTTTATTATTCTGCCCCAGTTACAGTTGAGGAAATAGGCTAAGGAAGGTCGGTAAGGAATGTAACTGACCAGGCTGGCAAGTGGCAGGGCTGGAACTCCACCCCTGAATATGCTCAGTAGCCCAGGCTCTGCTGTCCATATAATTCACAAGCATTTATTCAACTAAGATTAGTCACAGACAGTTATCAGAAATTTGCCTTTAAAATCTTAAAAATGGCCACACTTAATTTTTTTCTTTTCTTTTCTTTCTTTCTTTTTTTTTTTGAGACAGTCTTGCTCTGTCTCCCAGGCTAGAGTGCTGTGGTGCCATCTTGGCTCACTGCAACCTCCACCTCCCGAGTTCAAGTAATTCTCCTGCCTCAGCCTCCTGAGTAGCTGGGATTACAGATGCCTGCTACTGTGCCTGGCTAATTTTTGTATTTTTAGTAGAGACAAGGTTTCACCATCTTGGCCAGACTGGTCTCAAACTCCTGACCACCCGCCTCGGTCTCCCACTCGGCCTCCCAAAGTGCTGGGATTACAGTCATGAGCCACCATGCCCAGCCTGATCATATTTTTACCTATCAAGAATTGGTCCATTTTTCTAGAGTGTCATATAAATATACTAATAACCTCACAACAAGTTGCTGAAATTGATAAATATATATATATATATCTCTCAAAGATTATAATGCATAATGTTAAAAGCTGCAGTAATTTTCAAAGAAAGTACTACCTAGATACAAGAATCCTCCAGTAAGGAAGGTGAATAACCACCCATTTGCCATGAATCAGCAGTTAGCGTATTAGTGGTGCTTCACAAATACTTTTTTGTCATTTTTGAGGTGTAGAAGCACTGCTATTCCATAGCTCCTAGAGAGATGAAGCGGCCAGGATAAACTCAGAAGCGCAGGGAGCCACAGCCATAGGATCCCAGAGCTCAGTCGCTCTGCTCCCCTGGAATGTGTTTTTCAAAACTGCGGTGTGAGGCTGAAGGGCCAGCACACTGGACCCAGGCTTATGAAATGGACAAGACCAATGTGAAAGGGTCTGGTTCTTTGCAGGTGCTCATTAAATGTGGTTTTCCCCTTCTCTTATTCAATAAACAGGTATTTGGTTTGTGTCAGCTCCTATTTATTGCTACATTAGAAAATAATAGCATTATTCTCACATAGAGCATCTATGAGTAGAGCTGACAAGACCAACATAGGGCAACAGTGCTTTCTGTGGCATTTGCATAGAAAGTGCACCCTTCGAATAGGCAGTATGCCTGGAGCTGTTTGGAGTTTAGCCTGAGACTCAAATCTGCCAAAGTCTTTTCTTCTGAAAGCTACCCTGTTTGTGATTGCTATATTCCAGTTTATGTGACAGCCATTTTTTTGTTTCCTAGCAGTCCACAGATACATCATTGGAAATTGTGGTTTGGAGCATCATTTAAGGGTTTTTTAATTTTTTAATACTCACCTGGTTTAAATGACACTGCTCTTCCGTTTATCATCTTCAGTATAGCATCTGTTTTTTATTCATCTTGTATCTGTACTTTACCTACTAAAGTAGGGGGCCATTATTCAATGAAATTATCATGAGAATCATTTCAAAACTTTACCACTTTAGTTTGTTGGTGGTGATTATATGAAACAGACCCCTCAGATATTGTTGATGATTGTATAAATTGATGAAACCTCTTTTGAAAGCAATTTGCAAATGCATCAAGAATCATGAGCATGGCCGGGCGCGGTGGCTCAAGCCTGTAATCCTAGCACTTTGGGAGGCCGAGACGGGCGGATCACGAGGTCAGGAGATCGAGACCATCCTGGCTAATACGGTGAAACCCCGTCTCTACTAAAAAATACAAAAAACTAGCCGGGCGAGGTGGCGAGCGCCTGTAGTCCCCGCTACTCGGGAGGCTGAGCCAGGAGAATGGCCTAAAACCCGGGAGGCGGAGCTTGCAGTGAGCAGAGATCCGGCCACTGCACTCCAGCCTGGGTGACAGAGCGAGACTCCGTCTCAAAAAAAAAAA
>NC_037668.1:139572262-139648189 GCF_003255815.1 Theropithecus gelada
CTAAAAAAAAAAAAAAAAAAAACAAAAAACAAAAAACAAAAAAAACAAAAGAATCATGAGCATATTCATACTCTGAGCCTATAATTCAGCATCTAGAATCTAAACCAAGGAAAAATAAAAATAAAAATGTATGTCTAATGGTATCTATTGCAGATTTATTAATAGTGCAAAAGTATAAGCAAATAGACATATGATTAATATATTTTAGTAACCCCCAAGTGAAATAGCCTGCCATTAAAATGCTATCCTTAATAAGTTTTACAAGAAATGTTTTTAAAAATGTTTTTAAGGCTGGGCGCGGTGGCTCAAGCCTGTAATCCCAGCACTTTGGGAGGCCGAGACGGGCGGATCACAAGGTCAGGAGATCAAGACCATCCTGGCTAACACGGTGAAACCCGTCTCTACTAAAAAATACAAAAAACTAGCCAGGCGAGGTGGCGGGTGCCTGTAGTCCCAGCTACTCGGGAGGCTGAGGCAGGAGAATGGTGTGAACCCGAGAGGAGGAGCTTGCAGTGAGCTGAGATCCGGCCACTGCACTCCAGCCTGGGTGACAGAGCAAGACTCCATCTCAAAAAAAAAAAAATGTTTTTGAAATTGTAATGTTGGCCAGGTGTGGTGGCTCACGGCTGTAATCTCAGCACTTTGGGATGCCAAGGTGGGAGGATCACATGAGACCAGGAGTTCAAAACCAGCCTGTACAACATGGCAAGACCCCATCACAAAGAAAAAAAGACATTGTAATGTGGGTTGGAGAAAATGAGATATAAAATTTTATATTTATTTTATGCTGGGAAAATTATACACAAGTATATACCCATATGCCAGGATGGTGATATTATGGGTGATATGTTTTTCTTCCTACTTTTCCAAAAGTTTTTAATGTGATTACATTATTTTTATAGTGGAAAGATTTTTAATAATTAAAAAAAATCATAAGTGCAAGTAGAACCATATGCCATTATGAGGAGAATTTTTAGAACTAAAGATACCAGGATATGTGGCCTGACTTACAGCCTAACAATAGGACACAGGGTTTGAAATTGAAACTATTCCCCCAAATCCAACACATACACATATCCATAGATAAATTGGCAATGATGTCTGTAAATCAAAAGTGATTTGGGTAACTCAAGCTTGTTTGAGGGAACCCCTCCAGACATTATATTGGCAGGAACTATGGCCACCCATGGTGCCATACATAACCCCGGTACAAGCTGTCAGGGAACCAAATAAAACTGATATACCCTCATGTGGCTCAAACAGTGAGTCTTTTCAGCAGTTGTTCTGCCCAGGAAACTTCTCTGTTGGTAGTGTCATCATTCTATACAAAGGCAAGTCTGGCCAGTCCTAACTAACAAATACCAGTACAAAGGCATTACAATGTCTTATCCATGATTTAGAAGCTTTGTGTTAGTGTTCAGATGACCACATTCTTCTACTTTTCCTCTCTCCCAGGACATTCACTCAGCCTGTCCTGGGAGAAGAGCCTTCCTCCTAGTCCTGCATTCAGCAGTGCATCTGGGGTGATGGTGCAGTGGAGAATGGCTCGTTATTAGTTTCTGGACACTGTCTCTCTCTCTCTCTCTATCTGTCTCTCTCTCTTATTGTATAGACTCCAAATTAAGTTTTAATAAAAAGATATTGGTGAATATCTTGAAGATTCATTCATTCATTTGGTCATTTCTTCATTTATTAAAGGATTCATTAAAACAAACATAATAGGCTGGGCACAGTGGCTCACCCCTGTAATCCCAGCATTTTGGGAGGCCAAGGTGGGTGGATCACCAGGGGTCAGGAGTTCAAGACCAGCCTGACCAATATAGTGAAACTCCGTCTCTACTAAAAATACAAAAATTAGCTGGGCATCATGGTGTGCGCCTGCAATCCCAGCTACTCAGGAAGCTGAGACAGGAAAATTGCTTGAACCTAGGAGGTGGAGGTTGCAGTGAGCCAAGGTGGCACCACTGCACTCCAGCCTGGGCAAGTAAGTGAGACTCTATCTCAAAAAATACAAACAAACAAAAACAAAACAACAGGCATAACTTATTACATACTGGAATTAAAGAACACAGAAAACCACCACCCTTCTTTCAGTTTATAGGCTAAATCAGGCTCACAGATAAAAATCTAAGGATCTTTGGCATGGTATTTCAGAAATTGCTGGGGAAGCTGGCGGGGTTGGGGGGTGGTGGTGGAAGTGGGGGCTGTGATGGGTGTGCTTAGGACTTGGTAATGAGAGTGAGATGGGACCACGTGTTCCTTAGGGAGTAGGGCTCAGATGGGGGAAGGGGAGAGACTCTGGGAATTGCTGAAGGGAGTGGGACTCAGGGGAGTGGCCCAGGAAGGTCTTTTGAGGGCTGCTAACTACTGGTGAGCTGAGTTTAGCTTGAAACTTAAAGGGAGATTCAGAAAAGAGACGAAAGAAGACAAATGTCACATACTAGACAATTTTGCTTAAGTCTCTCTCTTGAGTGAGGGAACAGTAGGACTGCTGCTTTTTCTTCCTGAATCCACCTAGGCAGTTTGGTCCCCTTTGGGTAGATCTGCAAATAGGGAAGTGTTCATGGCCCCCTGCCCAGGAGGCTTCCTAGGAATTTGTTGAGCAAATTTTTTTGATACCCAGGATTTGATATTTGCCAAGAGTCAGCCTGAGCAAATTCCTAACTGTTGAACATGAAAGCAAAATTCTCAGAGTCGACCAGCTCTGCTAATTGCATCTTTCCCTAGCAGAGACTTGCAGTGGTACAGGCTATTTCTTCATCCACTAAGCACATGCTTCTTGGCCTATGTGGTGGTCTAGCCTTTGCATTCTTGCCTTTGAGAAGATTTCTGGAGAGTACCAGGCAAGATTCTTCTCCAGCGTAGGAGGTGGGATGGCAGGCAAGAGGATGAGCTTTCCAGTTCTTTTTTGTCTGTATTAATTCTACTCCTCCCCTTCTAGGGTCTTCCTTTCTCTCTTCGTCTCCCTTTTCCCCTCTTTTTTCTCTACCCTCTTACTCCCTATTCTGGCCAAGTGGATTAGGAAGTAGGGAGGGAATGGTCAGGGCTGGGAAGTCCATTCTTATTTATTTTTCTTTTTATAGCAAATACCAAGCTTCCTTCATGGAAGCACATGGGAAATTACACCCCTGGGTTGCTGAGGCCACTTAATTTAAAAAGTAAGCCCAGTCTGGAATATATCAGTTGGGTGAAGTGTCCATCCCTGGTGAATGGTCCTCAGACGCCTGACATGTCTTGGAGAAAAGCTGGGGCTCACAGAGCGCTGCTGCCCCTGCCTTGCACACATGTGCAAGGGTTGGTGGTGCTGGGGACCAGGCTTAGGTGGAAGGGAGGCCAGCCCTTCCAGAAGTGAATATTCTGAACTCAGCCTCTCTAACTCTAATTAACTTAAAATGAAAGATTTTGTCTGGGAGCAGTGTCTCATGCCTGTAATCCCAAAACTTTGGGATGCTGAGATGGGAGGATAGTTTGAGGGCAGGAGTTCAAGACCAGCCTGGGTAATGTAGTGTGATGGTTAATATTTGGTGTCAACTTGATTGAAAGATGCCTAGATAGCTGGTACAGTATTGCTTCTGGGTGTGCCTGTGAGGGTGTTGCCAGAGAAGATTAACATTTGAGTCAGTGGACTGGGAGAGAAAGACCCACTCTCAATGTGGGTGGCACCATCCAATTGGTCGCCAGCATGGCTGAAACAAAGCAGACAGAAGAAGGTGGAATAAGATTACTTGCTGAATCTTCTGGCTTTCATCTTTCCTCTGTGCTAGATGCTTCCAGCCCTTAAGCATCAGACTCCAGGTTCTTTGGCTTTTGGACTCTTGCAGTTACACCAGTGGTTTCCCAGGAACTCTTTGGCCTTGGGCCACAGACTGAAGGCTGCACTGTCGGCTTCCCTGCTTTTGAGATTTTGTGACTTGGACTGAGCCATCTGGCTTCCTTGCTCCTCAGCTTGCGGACGGCCTATCGTGGGACTTTGCCTTGTGATCGTGTGAGTCAATTGTCCTTAATAAACTGCATTTCATATATACATCTATCCTATTAGTTCTGTCCCTCTGGAGAACTCTGACTGCTGATATACATAGCAAGAAGAAAGACACATTGGAAAATAGAGAATAGATCAAGAAAACAATCCACTCATAATTCCATTACCCTATCACTACCACTAGTAGCATTCCAAAAAGGTTTTCATTATTAATTCAGTTTGGTGCTATAGTGGGTACATAGGGTCAAGGGGAAGGTACCTGCAAAGTCTAAGTGAAGCAAAGACTATCCTTTGAGAATGAAATTAGGAAGAATTGTTGAGATCAGCCCTCTATAGCAATGGCCCAATCTATGAAACTGAAATAAATTTGCTGAGACATTTCACCGTTCTCATCTGTAAAATGGCAATAATATTTGAATTCCCTCCTTTTCAGATTTGTTGTGAGATTAAAATAAAATAATAAAAAAGAACAAATTGTAAAGTCATTAGTAAATGAATGTATCCTACTGTGTCATGATTATCCAATTTATTTAAATGACATAGGCAATCAAATTTCATAATTCAGGATTTAAAAAATTGTACTTGGGGCCTCTCAATTCCTTTCCTGTCTGATTTGGTGAAATATAAAAGGTAGGTAATTGGTGAATAAGTCTTGTTTCTCACAGGTCATATACATCTGGTTGGAAATAAAATAAAGATATGGCACACTAATGCCTATTTGTATGCGCTTTTAGAACTTCTCTACCGTACTGTAGCACCATGAGATGATTAGTGTTAGTAACTAATGCTATGGAAGTATGAGAATAATAAAGTAATGATGAAAACAAGAAGAATAAAGAAAAGTAGAATACTTATACTTTATTACAGTTTTGTATTCTTCTAATTAAAAAATTTTTATTATAGTCGCACTGAGAAACAGTTTATTAAAAAATGAAAATAATTCTTATTTTTTAGAGACAGAGTCTCACTCTGTTGCTCAGCCTGGAGTGCTGTGGCATGATCATAGCTCACTGCAGCTTTGAACTCCTGAACTCAAGCAATCCTCCCACCTCAGCCTCCTGATTAGCTAGGACTACAGATGCACACTACCATGCCCGGCTAACTTAAAAATTTTTTTTGTTTGTTTTTTGTAGAGACGGAGTTTTGTTTTGTAGCCCAAGCTGGTCTCAAACTCCTGGCCTCAAGCAATCCTTTTGCCTCAGCTTGCCAAAGTGCTAGGATTATAGGTGTGAGCCCACCACCTCCAACTTAGGTTTGTATTATAAAATTAACCTCAGAAGCAAATCACTGCTCTAGACTCTGTGAAACCATGTGATCTTAGTCTATTTTGTGTTGCCATAGTGGAATACTTGAGACTGGGTAATTTATAAACAAAAGAGGTTTATTTGGCTCACAATTCTGCAGGCTGGGAAGTTCAAGGGCATGGCCCTGGCTTCTGGTGAGAGCTTCCATGCTGCAACATAACATGGTAGGGAAGGTAACACAAGTGAGGAGGGAGAACCTCAGGGATGTCTCAGCTTCATAAACAACCCACTCTCACTGGAGCTAATCCTTTCCCACAGGAACTTGCACCAAGCCATTCATGAGGGATCCTCCCCCATGATCCAGACACTTCCCACCAGGCCCACCTCTCAGCACCACCACATGGAGGATCAAATTTCAACATGAGTTTTGGTGGGGACAAACAAACCATGTCCCAGCCATGGCACATGTGGCACACCAAAGCAGAAACATAAACATATGAACAGCTGTTTTAGAGAAAGTCTGATTTCTATGCTGCCAGAAATACAAAGCAATGGTACTTATTCTGATGGATTCTTGAGTTATTTCAATCTTTTCCACATATTTCCTAAGCGTCATTCCTTCATATACAATTAGATGGCCCTCAGGCTTCATCCCATTGGAGATCAGAGTCAAATCACTATGAAATGAGTTGAATTTCATCCTCCCAAAATTCACATGTTAAAATTCTAACCCATAGCACTTCAGAATGTGACCTGATTCAAAAATAGGGTCATTACAGGACAGGTGCAGAGGCTCACGCCTATAAAGAGACACAGGGAGAAGACGGCTACCTACTAGTCAAAGAGAGAGGCCACAGACAGATTCCCTTACAGTTCTCCGAGGACCAAGCAGCCCTTCCGACACCTCGATTTCAGATTTCCAGCCTCCAGAATGCAAGACAATACATTTCTGTTGTTTAAGCTATCCAGGCTGTTGCACTTTGTTATGGCAGCAAAAGAACACACCTTTCTTGTAGGAGATACTTATTTGTGATTAGTTCCAGAGGAAGAACTTCCTGAAGAAGGTGGGCAGGTCAGTGGGAGCTCAGTCCCTGCTGGCCTTCAGGCTGCCAAGGCCCACCCAACACTTGAGATGGTTAATGGCACCCATGTAAGGCCAGGGATTTGGGGAAAATGATTTCCCTCCATCTCTGGCGCAGACTGATCCTGGCCTAAAGTAACTCACATTATGCTTCCTCTCTTGACCTACACTTGACTGCCATTCCTGAGACAAGACCAGCACATGGCCAGGCACAGTGGATGGCTCACGCCTGTACACCCAGCACTTTGGGAGGCCAAGGCGGGTGGATCACTTGAGGTCAGGAGTTTGAGACCAGCCTGGCCAACATGGTGAAACCCGTCTCTACTAAAAATACAAAAAATAGCCAGGCATGGTGGTATGTGCCTGTAATCCCAGCAACTCGGGAGGCTGAGGCAGTAGAATTGCTTGAACCCAGGAGGTGGAGGTTGTAGTAAACCAAGATTGCACCACTGCACTCCAGCCTGGGTGACAGAGTGAGACTCCATCTCAAAAAAAAAAAAAAAAAGACAGGATTTTGTTCCGTCAGAACTTCCTCTGGTTACAGAGTCAAGTCATTTGTAAACCATCATCACTTGTGCAAATCTGGAAACTGGGGACTCTGCAGAGGTTGACAAAGGACACAGGATGTGGACAGAGGAAGTTGTGATGAAGTAAAAAAATCCCTCAGTGTCCAAAAATCAACCAAAGTGTCCATTTCTACTTTGATACTGTTACATGAGAGTGGAAGTGCAACTTATTTTATAGGAATACTAATTTTGCAATGAGTTTGCTAAGGTGTATGCCCTGCCTGCTGCTGATGGACCAGGGTTGGGGATATGGCCCTGAGACCAGCCAGTCCACTGGATAAACTGTGCCCTAGATGCCCTCCCTTGAACATTTTCACTCAGGTCTGCCAACATTCTGTGGATAAGAGGGACAGAGAGATGCCTTTTTTTTTTTTTTTTGAGACAGAGTCTTGCTCTGTCACCCAGGCTCGAGTGCAGTGGTGCTATCTCGGCTCACTGCAACCTCTGCCTCCTGGGTTCAAGCAATTCCCCTGCTTCAGCCTCCCGAGTAGCTGGGATTACAGGCGCCTGCCACCATGCCCGACTAATTTTTGTATTTTTAGTAGAGACAGGGTTTCACCATGTTGGTCAGGCTGGTCTCAAGCTCCTGATCTCATGATCCGCCTGCCTTGGCCTCCCAAAGTGCTGGGATTACAGGCGTGAGCTACTGCACCTGACTGAGAGATGCCTTTTAAGAGAAAGCTAGGCGGCAGAAGACACTGCTCAGGAGAGATGAGTGGAGAGAGGTGGAGCTGAAGGACCCCGAAGTATAGAAAGCAGAGGGGAGCCTCCTTTTCTATTACACTGTGGTCCCCTAAGGTGCATCTTTTCGCCCTGTTTCCCGCTCTTTGAATCCAGCAATCCAAGATTGCCTGCTGTGTCCTAGTAATGCCCACTGCTGGCCCCACCCTCTCTGACCTGAGCTAGCTCAAGTGGATACCTGTTCGTTGTAACCCCTCACCTTGCCCGGAGCAGCATCTTGCCCCTACCCAGGGAGCAGTCCAGCCACCCCGTCCCTGGGCTGCCGAGCACCTGGAGAAACAGCAGCAGGAAGACTGGACCCCACGACTGTTCATATCCCTGTCTGCATGGATTGAAACTGTTTTATTCACTGCTGTGGTTCTAGACCCTAGTGCAATTCCTGCCACATAGTGAGCACTCAAAGACAATGTTTGAATGAATTAAATACATTGCTTCAACCTCCGCTGGGCTATCTGAGCTCTCTATCTTCTCTCAGCACTTTTCACCTGTCTTTGCTTAAGTCCTTTTTGTTTCCTGCCCTGGCTCTTCCACTTGCTCAAGTTACCCTCCTGCTGCCTCTCTCTTCAGCAGTAATAGCTAACGTTTACTGAGTGCATACTGTGGACTGGGCACGGTTCTAAGTGTTTTATACGTGTGAAATCCTTTAATCCTCCTGAAACCTATGAAGCAAATCCTATTATTATCACTCCTATCTTACAGATGAGAAAGCTGAGGCATGGAGACTAAGTGACTTGTCCAAGTTCACAAAATAGCGATAATGAGGACTCAAACTAGACAGTCTGGCTCTAAGTCAACATCCTTAACCCTTCATTAGCTTTGTGATAATAAAACCCAGCAGTGCTCAGCAGCTTAACTAAAAAAGCAGAGAAAACTCTTTCTTCATCAGAAAAGAACAAGACTATTCTTTATAAAATGTTTGTGAAAAGGGGTGATTGGTCTCTAGTTTGGGTGCCTAGCACAAGTCACCACCCCCTGGTTCACCAAGGAAACGGAGGGAATTGGTTATGAATTCTGCAGACCCTCCTGCTTGCAGACATCTTTGTCAGACCATTCTGCTGCCTTCCTCTGGTCTCAGAGAGCTGGGTCTGCCCTCGCTTTAGCTCTTGATCTAGGTCCCTCCTGACTGTTTTGGGGGTTGCCTCATTAGATGCACCCATCAGGTCCTGGCAGAAGAGAGGTGGTGCACTCAAAACTTGGGCTGCTGAGCACTGTCAGAGTTTAAGCAGGGTTTGATGAAGAGCCCACCCACGGGGTGTGAGCAGAATAGGACAGGGTGTGTGGGCACAGGCAACAGCAAGGAGCCACAAGGGGGTAAATGGTGACCCTGGGGCCTGGCAAAAGTGGGCTCTGTGGAGAGTGGGGGCCTGGGAGTGAGGTGGAGTAGAGTTGTATTTGACAGCAACAAGCCTTGCCGCTCTCTCTCCTGCCCATCCGTGGTGCAGAGGCTCCCGGAAGCTGGAGGGCAGTGGAGGCTGCCTGATGGAGTCTCCTGGAACAGGGAGCAATTGTGGAGAAGGGAGGGTCTTAGGTAAACGGAGCATAGCCAGCGCATGGCTTCCCCATCCTGGGTGCTCAGCCTCCCCTTCTCTGTTAGAATGCTGTCTTCTCTCCTCTGCTGGCCCACCTCTCCCCTTCCTTCCAGGCACAATTCGTCAGAGAATAGTTTCTAATAATCGTCTCCACTTCCTTACTACCTATTAACTTTTATTTATTTATTTATTTATTTATTTATTTATTGAGACGGAGTCTTGCTCTGTCGCTCAGGCTGGAGTGCCGTGGCACAACCTTAGCTCACTGCAACCTCCGCCTCCCAGGATCAAGCAATTATCCTGCCTCAGCCTCCCAAGTAGCTGAGATTACAGGAGTGCACCACCACATCTGGCTAATTTTTGTACTTTTAGTAGAGACGGCGTTTCACCCTGTTGGCCAGACTGGTCTTAAACTCCTGACCTCAGGTGATCCACCTGCCTTGGCCTCCCGAAGTGCTGGGATTACATGCGTGAGCCACTGTGCCTGGCCAACTTTTAAAAATCCTTATTGCATTTTAGATTACAAATACAACATTAAGTTATGTAAAATTTGAACACTACAGGTCGGTTGTGGTGGCTCACGCCCCCAGCACTTTGGGAGGCCAAGGCAGGTGGATCACCGGAGGTCAGGAATTCAAGACCAGCCTGGCCAACATGGTGAAACCCCGTCTCTACTAAAAATACAAAATATTAGCCAGGCACAGTGGTAGATGCCTGTAATCCCAGCTACTCAGGAGTTAAGGCAGGAGAATGCTTGAACCCGGGAGGCGGAGGTTGCAGTGAGCCGAATTGCACCGCTGCACTCCACCCTGGGCGACAGAGCAAGACTCCATCACAAAAAAAAAAAAAAAGAAAAGAAAAAAAGGCACAGTAGCTCATGCCTGTAATCCTAGCACTTTGGGAGGCCAAGGTGGGTGGATCACGAGGTCAGGAGATTGAGACCATCCTGGCTAACGTAGTGAAACCCCATCTCTACTAAAAATGTGAAAAATTAGCCGGGCATGGTGGCAGGCACCTGTAGTACCAGCTGCTCGGGAGGCTGAGGCAGGAGAATGGCATGAACCCGGGAGGTGAGCTGACCCCATCTCAAAAAAAAAAAAAAAAAAGAACACTGCAAAAGTAGATAATATATAAAGGAGAAGTCTTCCATTATGTTAACCCATACATACACTAGAAACCACCACTGTCAAGAGTATAGTGCATGTTTGTCTAACTTGTAAAAAGTATATGTATGATTGGAATGACTGAAATAAAAAATAATGACACTATTAAATGCTGGCGAGGATAGAGAGAATTTTAATCACTCACATGTTGCCGGTAGGAATATAAAATGGTATGGCCACTCTAAAAAAGCGTATGACTGCTTCTTACAATATTAAATATGCACTTGCCATATGATGCAGCAATTACACACCTGGGCATCTACCCAGAGTAATGAAAGTTTATGTTCCTGGCCATAAATGTTTGCAATAGCTTTATTCCTAATTGCCCCAAACTGGAAACAACTCAAATGTCCTTTAATGGTGGAAGGTTCAATAAACTATGGTACATTCATACCATGGAATACTACTCAGCAATAAAAGGGAAGGACTTATTGATACGCATGACAATCTGGATGGGTCTCCAGAGAATTTTGCTGAGTGAGAAAAGCCAGTCTCAAAAGGTTACATACTGTGTGATTCCATTTAGATAATATTCTTGAAACAATAAATGTATAGAGATAGAAAACAGATTGGGTCAGGTAGAAGGGAAGAGTGACTGTGGCCATAAAAAGGTAGCATCAGGGGTCTGTGTAGCGGAACTGTTCTTCATCTTGACTTTAGTGGTGGTCACATGAATCCACACATGTGGTAAAATTGCTTAGAATTAAATACACACACATGAGTGGCTGGATATGGTGGCTCGTATCTGTAATCCCAGCACTTTGGGAGGCTGAGGCGGGCATATCACTTGAGGTCAGAAGTTCAAGATCAACCTGGCCAACATGGTGAAACCCCATCTCTACTAAAAATACTAAAATTAGCTGGGTGTGGTGGCGCATGCCTGTAATCCCAGCTACTCGGGAGGCTGAGGCAGGAGAATCGCTTGAACCCAGGAGGTGGAGGTTGCAGTGAGCGGAGATCATGCCACTGCACTCCAGCATGTGCAGCAGAGTGAGACTCCGTTTCAAAAAAAAAAACAAAGAACTAAACACACACACATGAATGTGTGTAAAACTGATGACATCTGAGTAATGGTGAAGGGTTCTATCAATGTCAGTTTCCTGGCTGTGATATTGTGCAATAGTTATATGTTACCATTGGGGGGAAATGGGTGAAGGGTAAGCAGGATCTCTCTGTATTGTTTCTTTTTTCCAATAAGTTTTATTGAGATAAAATTCAAGTAATATTTACCTTTTTAATGTGTAAAATTTAGTGGTTTTTAACATATTTACAGAGTCGTGCAACTTCGGCACTATCTAATTTTAGAACCTCTTCATCACCCCCAAAAGAAACCCTGTATCCATTATTAGTCACTCCCCATTCCTCTCTCCCCCAGCTCCTGGCAGCCACTAATCTACTTTCTGTCTCTGGATTTGCCTACTCTAGTTATTTCATTTATTTATTTATTTTTATTTATTTATTTATTTTTTTTTTTGAGACGGAGTCTCGCTCTGTCGCCCAGGCTGGAGTGCAGTGGCCGGATCTCAGCTCACTGCAAGCTCCGCCTGCCGGGTTCACGCCATTCTCCTGCCTCAGCCTCCCGAGTAGCTGGGACTACAGGCGTCCGCCACATCGCCCGGCTAGTTTTTTGTATTTTTTAGTAGAGACGGGGTTTCACCGTGTTAGCCAGGATGGTCTCGATCTCCTGACCTCGTGATCCACCCGTCTCGGCCTCCCAAAGTGCTGGGATTACAGGCTTGAGCCACCGCGCCCGGCCTAGTTATTTCATATTAATGGAATCATACAGTATGTGGCCTTATGTCTGGCTTCTCTCGCTTAGCACAAGGTTTTCAAAATCCATCTATTAATATTTTATAAAATGTGTCTGTACTTCATTTCTTTTTACAGTCAAATAATACTTCATTGTATGGATCTACTTCCACATTTTATTTATCATGTTCATAAGTTGATGGACATTTGGGTTGTTTCTACTTCTTGGCTACTATGAATAATGCTGCTGTGGACATTCATGTACTAGTTTTTGTGTGAACATAGTTTTTAATTCTCTTAGGTATTTATACCTAGGAGTGGAATTGCAGAGTCACATAAACTCTGCCTCCCAGGTTCACGCCATTCTCCTGCCTCAGCCTGAGTAGCTGAGATTACAGGCGCATGCCACCACACCTGGCTAATTTTTGTATTTTTAGTAGAGATGACCATGTTGGTCAGGCTGGTCTTGAACTCCTGACCTTGTGATCCACCTGCCTCAGCCTCCCAAAGTGCTGGGATTATAGACTTGAGCCATCGCACCCGGCCCTCTATGTTTAACTTTCTAAGGAATCACCAAGTTGTTTTTCAAAGGGGCTATACTGTTTTGCATTTCCATAAGCAATGTCTGAGGGGTCTGAGTTTTCCACATTCTTACCAACATTTGTTATTGTCTGTTTTTTGTTTGTTTGTTTATTTATAGCCATCCTCGTGTGAAATGGTAACACACTGTGATTCTGCATTATCTCCCCCTCTTTTTTTTTTTTTTTTTTGAGACAGGGTCTTGCTCTGTCACCCAAACTGGAGTGCAGTGGTGTGATCACAGTCCACTGCAGCCTCAACCTCTCAAGCTCAAGTGATCTTCCCATCTCAGCCTCCCAAGTAGCTAGGGCTACAGGCATGTACCACCATGCTTGGCTAATTATTTTCTTTTTTTTGTAGAGACAGGATTGTATTGTCTCTTATAATTGCATGTAAATCGGCCTGGTGCGGTGGCTCACACCTATATTCCCAGCACTTTGGGAGGCCGAGGTGGGTGGATCACTTGAGGTCAGGAGTTCGAGACCAGCCTGGTTTAGTAGAGGCAACCAGCCAACAGATTTAGTAGAAACCTGTCTCTACTAAAAATACAAAAATTAGCTGGGTGCGGTGGCACGTGCCTGTAATCCTAGCTACTTGGGAGGCTGAGGCAGGAGAGTCACTTGAACCCAGGAGGCGGAGGTTGCAGTGAGCCGAGATCTCACCACTGCACTCCAGCCTGGACAACAATAGTGAAACTCTGTCTCAAAAATATTGAGCCACCACACTCAGCTAATTTTGTATTTTTAGTAGACACGGGGTTTCACCATGTTGGCCAGACTAGTCTTGAACTCCTGACCTTGTGATCCGCCCGCCTCTACCTCCCAAAGTGCTGGGATTACAGGCATCAGCCATCACACCCGGCCTACCTGGTGTTTGTTAAATGAACACTCGGGTGAACTGAAAACACCCAGCGATGCTCCAGAAAAGAGCACAAGTACAGTAGGAAGGGGAGGAGTTTTTCATATTGGCAAGAGGCCTCATGGAAACTACATCATGGTAGAATTGGTAGAATTGGAACTGCTCTGTGAGCAGCAGAAAGAAGGAAAGAGAGAAATGAAGAGGGAAAAACCTTGGGGCTATTCCCTGGGGGACTTAGAACCAGTAGGAGATTCTTCTTTCATTGCTGCCCACAGGCAAAGAGGGAAGTAAAAAGGTGAAGGAAGATACAGAGAGCTCCTCTGTCTCTGCTGTGCCTCCTTTGCTGAATTCAGCACCTACATGCTAAATGCAAAAGAACACTTGGCATCTCTTTCCTCCTCAGGTAGAATGAGAATCCCTCTAAACAAAGCTGGATAACGTCTTTACTATTTCCACGAAACTTTACCCTCTGGGAATAATGCCCTTCTCAATTATATGGGCATTTTCAGTGTACACCTCTTTGGAAAAGGTCAAGAACAATCCATATAAATATAATCTTTTCTAATTATACATTTATATTTGGGTAAAAGTTCTTTCATAGTAGGGATGAAAGAGAATAAATTATAGAACTCAAAAGACAGAGAAAACTCTCCAGAAGAAAGTCTGAACTTACCTAAGAAAAAGTTAGATGAACAGCATTAGTTTTTTTTTGGTTTTTTGTTTTTGTTTTTTTTGCTTATATATATTATATATGTCTTACTTTCAATGAATATGTCTTACTTTCCTAATAGTAGAAAAAAGCAATACGTTTATTTAAACCATAAGAATTGTTGCTGGGCGTGGTGGTTCACACCTGTAATGCCAACACTTCGGGAGGCCAAGGTGGATCATTTGAGGCCAGGAGTTCATAACCAGCCTGGGGAACATAGTGAGACCCCACCTCTACCAAAAAAAAAAAACTATAAAAATTTGGGTGTTGTACACACCTATGGTTCCAGCTACTCAGGAAGCTGTGGTAGGAGGATCACTTGAGCCAGGGTCGAGGCTGCAGTGAGCTATGATCATGCCACTGCACTCCAGCCTGGGCAACAGACGGAGATCCTGTCTTAAAAAATAAAATAAAATAAGATAAAAAAGAATTGCTTATCAGCAGACATGGAGTAAAGGTTATCAGAGGAAAAAGCAGAAGGGCTGAGGCCACTTTGCTCAGATTGGAGGCTTATAGGACAAGGGAGCATATTTGTTTCCTATGCTGCATAACACATTACAACAAACGTACTAGTTTAAAACAACTTCCCTTTATTATCCCACACCCTGTGAGTCAGGGGCCTGGGCATAGTGCAGGCTGCAGGGCTGTCATCATGGTGTCGGCCATGGCTCAGCTCCATCTGGAGGCCTGACTAGTGACAGATCTGCTGCCAAACTCATTCGGGTTGTTGGCAGAATTTGGTTCCTTGTTGCTTTAAGACCAAGGGCCTGGCTTTTTGCTGACTGTTGGCTGCCCTTAGCTCTATGAGGCTGCTCACAGTTCCTTGCCATGTGGACCTCTTGATAGGTCCGCTTACAAAATAGCAGTTTGCTTCTTCAAAGCCACTAAGGGAGGAACAGAGCTAGTGGGGTGGAATTGTATATAATGTAATCTAATCACAGACTAACAGCCCATCACCTTTGCCATATTCTGTTGGTTAGAAGTAGTCTTAGATTGGGAGGCTGAGGCAAAAAGATTGCTTGAGCCCAGGAGTTAGAGGCTATAGTGGGCTATAATTGCATCTGTGAATAGCAACTGCACTCTAGCCAAGGCAACACAGTGAGACCTCATCTCTTTAAAAAAAAAAAAAAGAAACAGAAAATAAGAAAAAATAAGAAGCAGTCACTGGACCCACCTACACTCAAAGGGAGGGGATTATATGATTATACAAAGGTGTGAGTTACTAGGAGGTGGAGATCATGGGGACCACTTTAGAGTCTGTTCCTTAAAGGGAGCTCAGAAATTCTTTTGGGATCCATATCCCCTTGTCACTCAGCATTCCAGTATGTTCTAGTGGCTACCCTACTGAAAGCACCTGGGATTCTTCACCTGACAGTTTTCCTTCCACCTGAGACACAGACATGCTGGAGAATTACTGACCCAATGAGCAGGCCCCAGCCAATGATGGATGGAAACCGGAGGCTCCCCTTCTTCCTCACCTCTTGGGTAGGAAAGCTCAGAGGCATGTTCTGCACTGTCTCCCAGGGTCCCCAGTAGGACTGAACCCCAGTTGCAGTTACACAGCAGCAACTTGCTTAATAATGTTCCTTTTCTTGGCTTCCTTCTCTTTCCTGCCTTACTTCCCCACTCTAGCCTTCCTGGAATCACCTCTTAAAGAAACTAGTTGAATCCAGAAACAGAAAGTAGAGTGATTGCTAGGGGATAGGGGAAGGAGGGAATGGGGAGTTAATTGGTTTAAGGCATATGGTTCAGGTTTACAGGATGAAAAGGGTTATAGAGATGGATGATGGTGATGATGGCACAACATTGTCAATGTGTTTAATACCACTCAATTGGACACTTAAAACTTATTAAGATGGGGCTGGGCACGATGGCTCACTCCTGTAATCACAGCACTTTGGGAGGCCGAGGTGGGCAGATCACGAGGTCAGGAGTTCGAAACTAGCCTGACCAACATGGTGAAACCCTGTCTCTACTAAAAATACAAAATTTAGCGGGGCGTGCTGGCACACTGTGTGTGTGATTACAGGCACACACACACAGATTACGCCTGTAATCTCAGCTACTCAGGAGGCTGAGGCAAGAGAATTGCTTGAACACGGGAGGCAGAGGTTGCAGTGAGCCGAGATCGTGCTACTGCACTCCAGCCTGGGTAACAGAGCAAAACTCCATCTCAAAACAAAACAAAACAAAAAAAACCCCACAAAAACAAACCAAAAACAACAAAAAAAACCTTATTAAGATGGTAAATTGTATATTATATGTATTTTACCACAATTTAAAAAAATGGAACAAAACAAAATATACAGAACAAAACTAGTCGCACTCAAATCCTGCCTTAAGGTCTGATTCTGGGACAACCTAACCTAAGATAATAGGAATCTATATTAATTTTGGGTAGCAGAGAAAAAAAGCACTTACAAGCTGAGTTTAGGGTTACATGGAGTCCAACTAAAAGAAACCTGAAATCAGCAAAGACTAGAAATGAGAGAAAGAGTCTAGCAGGCCTGGGGAGGAAAATGAAGAATCAGACACCATCTTCAACAAGTTAGTCAAAAGTGACTGAGCTGGGAATGGTTAAATTTCCCAGCTATAGATAGATGATATCCTAAGATTCCTCACAGTGTAATAAAGCAGATTTTTGCATCCTAAACCTGAACGTGGCAATTTGGACATGTCACAGAGGCAGGGCACAGAAGAGGCAGCAAGACTTCAGCCCTCCAGCAATTAGTAAGTAGCAGTGACCAGCAGTTTTGGGCTGCCCAGCATCTATTGCCACTATCTTGTTAATTGTACCCTGATTTTCCTTGAATGTCTCCAAGATACGTTAAAATCAGTAAGTCCAAAACCAAACTCATGATTCTCCCTGCCAGACCCAGGCTTCTTTGAGCATTCCATAGGTCAAGATGGTGCCATCATCTATCCATGTAAGCAAGCCAAACACGATGACCCCAGCCTAGTTCCCTTCTCTCCTTCCCTCTAAACAATCTGTCACCAAGTCCTGCAATTTTACTTCCTCAATTTCTTGTGGGTTTTTGTTGTTGTTGTTGTTTGTGTTTTTTTAGATGGAGTTTTGCTCTGTCACCCAGGCTGGAGTGCAGTGGCACGATCTCGGCTCCCTGCAGCCTCCTCCTCCTGGGTTTAAGCCATTCTCGTGCCTCAGCCTCCCAGGTAGCTGGGATTACAGGCATGCATCACCACGCCCAGCCAATTTTTTCTTTCTTTCTTTTTTTTTTTGCATTTTTAATAGAGATGTAGTTTTTTCATGTTGGCCAGGCTGGTCTCAAACTCCTGATCTCAGGTGAACCACCCATCTCGGCTTCCCAAAGTGCTGGGATTATAGGCGTGAGCCACCGCGCCAGGCCTACTTCCTCAATTTCTGTTAAATTCATCCATTTCTCTCTGCTTCCACCACTATGACTACGCCAGTCCAAGTCCCTGCCATCTCAACTTCCAAAATAGTTTCCTAGCTGTGTCACTCAGTAACAGGGCAATCCCCGTGTGATGGTTAATTTTAGGCATCAACTTGACTGGATTAAGGGATACTCAGCTGGTGAAGCATTATTTCTGGGTATGTTGGTGAGGACATTTCCATAAGAGATGGGCATTTGAATCAGTGGACTGAGTAAGGAAGATCCACTCTCACCCAATGTGGCTGGACACCATTCAATCCTTTGATGGCCTGAATAAAACCAAAAGGTATAAGAAAGGCAAATTCTCGCTTTCTCACTCCTGAAACTGGGACGCCCTCTTCTCCTGCCCTTGGACATCAGAACACTAGGTTCTCTGGTTCTTTGGACCCAGGAACTTGCACCAGCAGGCAGTCTGTTTCTCAGGCCTCTGGCCTTGGACTCAGAGTTACACTGTCAGATTCCCTGGTTCTCTAGCTTGCAGACAGCATATAGTGAGACTTTTCAGCCTCCAAAATCATGTGAGCCAATTCCTCTAATAAATCTCTCGGCTGGGCGCGGTGGCTCACGCCTGTAATCCCAGCACTTTGGGAGGCCAAGGCGGGCAGATCACCTGTGGTCAGGAGTTTAAGAGCAACCTGACCAACATGGTGAAACCCCATCTCTACTAAAACTACAAAAATTAGCCTGCGTGACCGCAGGCACCTGTAATGCCAGCTACTCGGGAGGCTGAGGCAGGAGAATTGCTTGAACCGGGAGGCAGAATTTGAGCTGAGATCGTGCCACTGCACTCCAGCCTGGGTGACAGAGCGAGACCGTCTCAAAAAAAATAAAATAAAATAAAAAATAAATCTTATCTCCTATCTATCTATCTATCTATAATAAATCATCTCTCATCTCTGTCATCTAGCTATCTATCCATCCATCCATCTCTCTCTTTCTTCTATTGATTCTCTGTCTCTCTGGAGAATCCTAATACACTCTGGGCATACAAAGCCCTCCTGACACCCCCTCAGTTTCTTCTTAGGGAAGCGCCTCTGGTTACACTTCCCAACCTCAGGACTCCTACACATTCTCACAGTCCATGTACTCATTGTTTTCAGCGTTCAATCGTAGTTGTAACATAAAATATTTGTAAATATATTTTTATTGTGAGAACATTCAGTTTGACGAAATACAGAGAACAACATATCAAGCACCTATGTAGTCATGACCCAGAATTAACTATATTAACACATGTTAACCTTCTGCCATATTTATTTCAAATTTTGTTTTACGTTTAAAAGAAATCAAACATAAAACAGATATGGCTAAAATCCACTTGACCAGTGTTTCCCTTCTCCTCCACTTCTGTTCTCTCTCCTTCTTCAGAGGAACTAGCAACAAGAATTTCAATGTATTTCTTTCCCATTCATGTTTTTATGCTTTTAATAGATAAGACGTGTTTTCAAAACCATTGGTTGTGTTCCTATTGTTTTTTGTTGTTGTTGAGACAGAGTCTCACTCTGTCGCCCAGGCTGGAGTGCAGTGGCGCTATCTCAGTTCACTGCAACCTCTGCCTCCTGGATTCGAGCGATTTTCCTGACTCAGCCTCCTGAGTAGCTAGGACTACGGGCACGCACCACCGCGCCTGGCAAATTTTCGTTTCGTTTTTTTTTTTTTTTTTTTGAGACGGAGTCTCGCTCTGTAGCCCAGGCTGGAGTGCAGTGGCCGGATCTCAGCTCACTGCAAGCTCCGCCTCCCGGGTCCACGCCATTCTCCTGCCTCAGCCTCCGGAGTAGCTGCGACTACAGGCACCCGCCACCTCGCCCGGCTAGTTTTTTTTTTTTTTGTATTTTTCAGTAGAGACGGGGTTTCACCATGTTAGCCAGGATGGTCTCGATCTCCTGATCTCGTGATCCACCCGTCTCAGCCTCCCAAAGTGCTGGGATTACAGGCTTGAGCCACCGCGCCCAGCCCCATTTTTGTATTTTTAGTAGAGATGGGGTTTCACCATGTTGCCCAGACTGGTCTTGAACTCTTGAGCTCAGGTGATCCGCCTGCCTCGGCCTCCCAAAGTGCTGGGATTACAGGCGTGAGCCACTGCACCTGGCCTATTCCTACAGTTTCTAAAAGCAGATACAATTAGTTTTAATTTAAACCACTTTGATTTCATTCAAGCCGAGAATATCTTGGTCCTCAGGTGGTGGATTCAGAAGGGAACCAAAGAGGGTTTTCATTCTGTCTCATCGTGGAGAAACAGCAGCAAGAACAACCAGCTCATTTTTCTTCTTCTTCCACTTTCCCCCAAGTATCAGAGGGGAGCTGGGGCCAGCAGTACCCATCAGAGAATATCAAAGCAGAAGCACATAATGCTTTGGCACCTGTGGGCTTACCTGGTAGCATCATAAACATCTAACACCAGCGCTGAGAGTTGAACATTTTAAAAATAGGCAAAAATACAGTGAATGAACAGGTGGCCTCAAGTTTCTGTGCCCCCTGGTCCTGGAGACATGGTGCTGTGCTCAGGCTGGCTTCTAGCCTACTTCTGGTCTGCTTCCTGTCTGCTTGAAGCATGTGGCCCTGCTGCTGGAGGCTTGGCATCTGAAGATGTGAAGCTTTGGGTTAAGAGGCTCAAAGTGCCTCCAGGTTGTTACATGGAATCAATAAGGGTGAGCAAATGCCTGCGGCCTTCTCTGGGACACTTTGCCCTCTTCGGTTTGTTACAGAAGATACGGCTAAATAAATTTTAGATTGTTTGGCCGGGCGCGGTGGCTCAAGCCTGTAATCCCAGCACTTTGGGAGGCCGAGACGGGCGGATCACGAGGTCAGGAGATCGAGACCATCCTGGCTAACGCGGTGAAACCCCGCCTCTACTAAAAAAAAATACAAAAAACTAGCCGGGCGAGGTGGCGGGCGCCTGTAGTCCCAGCTACTCCGGAGGCTGAGGCAGGAGAATGGCGTAAACCCGGGAGGCGGAGCTTGCAGTGAGCTGCGATCCGGTCACTGCACTGCAGCCTGGGCGACAGAGCCAGACTCCGTCTCAAAAAAAAAAACAACAACAACAACAACAACAACAAAAAAATTTAGATTGTTTGCTTCCAGATACAAAGGAGGGCATCAAAGAGGAGTAAACTCCTTTCCAAGTGATAGCGCCAATCTGTCTAGTCTAGATTGAGAATTATACCTTGCCGTGACAAAGGGTCCAAAGAACAACTCATCATCCTTGGCTAGGAATAAAGTTATTGCTTCTTAAGGGGCGGAGAACTCTCTGGCTTCATATCATTAACATACTTGTCACCTCTAACTAGACCCAGTCAGGCCCAATGAGCTCCATTAGAGTGAAACTCAGAACCTGCTAATACTGAAGTGTGGATGGACAACAGTATTTGTTTATGTGTAAAACTGGTACTTTTTTTTTTTTTTTTTGGTGGAAAATGAGGAAGTGAAAAGAATGTGACCTTTGGAGTCACGCAGACCTGGGTTTCTCTCCTGGCACCGCCTCTGACCTGCTGTGTCACATGAGCTTTCTGAGCTTTAGTTTTCACTTCTATGACACAAGGAGAAAATTCCCATCTCATAGGGAGAATTTAGTGAAAGGACTGAGCATTTTGTCTGGGACATGATTGATCCCTTCATCTGATTTTTTTTTCTTTTTTTTTGAGACAGAGTCTCGCTCTGTTGCCCAGGCTGGGGTGCAGTGGCACGATCTCAGCTCACCAAAACCTCTGCCTCCCAGGTTCAAGTGATTCTTGTGCCTCAACCTCCCAAGTAGCTGGGATTACAGGCACGCACCATCACGCCTGGCTAATTTTTGTATTTTTAGCACAGACAGGATTTTGCCATGTTGACCAGGCTGGTCTCGAACTCCTGACCTCAAGGCCAAGTGCCTTGGCCTTCCAAAGTGCTAGGATTATGGGTGTGAGCCACCGCACCCGGTCCCTTCATCTGAATTTGGAGAGGGCAAAAGTTGGAACTCTGGGTTGTGCCTGGGAAAGGTGGATATGAGGTGAAGATTAGATTGGGGCAACTATAGGAGTCGCCAGAGTCTGCTGGCCATGCCACCATTTAGGAACTGGTAGAAGGCTGCTGCAGTGAGAGCTGGCTTTGCTTCGATCCCGTTAAGTAAACCATGAGGATGCTTCAGTGTTTGGAGTGGCCTTCTTTGGTCACCCACTGTATCACCCTGGGGCAGAAAGCTTCCAATCTCAGTCCCACAGGGGTGTTATTCACGTTAGGAAAGAGAGTGGTTTTCATTTTCAGAAGAACACGAACACATTGGCCTCCAGATGAATATGCAACTTCAAAGCTTCTAAAATAGCTGGCTATCCCTTGTCCTGAGTTTTCACTCAAGGTTTATGACACTGTTGTCGGATATTCATTGTCCCATATTGGCTAGACTGGAAAAGCGGAATCTCTTCTCCCTGTCCACATCTGAAAGAGCAACACTGTCTGCTGTCCTACAGAGCCTGTCATTGATCTATGATGTGGCCTCTCACCTTAGACTGTTCTCAATACGTAGAACAATGCTCCACCTTCACCCGTGTGTAACATTAGGCTGGATAAACACTACCAAAGGAAACATACATTATTCAGGGAATGTGAGCGTGTAGGTCTCATGCCCACAGTGTGTCACGGACTCACCAAGAGATGTGTTGCAAATAATGAGTGGCATCTTGTTTTAAACAATGCAAAGCCAACAATAATAGGAAAAATGACACTTCTCTGGATTCTCCAGCTAAGAAAACACAAAGCAGTTTTGGCGGATGGAGTTCAAGCTGATTACTTTTCTACCTAAATTATTCTTTTATTTCTTTCAAGCTGGTTTCGCAAGGTTTTAAGGAAGCCACCCAGTTGTGGGTGGAGCATTTTCTTCTGGGAACTACTCCCAGGTGCATGAAATACCATTCAGAAATGAGCAAGACATGTTCACAAGGCCAAGGGCTTCTTTGGAGCCATAGTTACTCTCCACTGTATGCTGCTCACACATGGATTTTTGGTTTGACTTGTAAACCCTAGCCTGTTGTTGCAGGCTTTAAAAAATATGTGTTGGCCAGGAGTGGTGTCTCACGCCTGTAATCCCAGCACTTTGGGATGCCGAGTTGGGAGGATCACTTGAACTTAGGAATTTGAGACCAGCCTGGGCAACAGGGCAAAACTCCGTCTCTACACAAAATACAAAAAATTAGCCGGGTGTGGTGTCGTGTGCCTGCAGTCTCAGCTACTGGGAGGCTGAGGCAGGAGAATCTCTTCAGTCTGAGAGGTCAAGACTGCAGTGAGCTGTGATCATCCCATTGCACTCCAGCCTGGGTAACTAAGTGAGACCCTGTCTCAAAGAAAAAAGAAAGAAGGAAAGAAAATATGTGTTAATTATGGGGAATATGGTCATTAAAAAAAAAAGTGGAATCATAAAGTATATGATATTTATCCTTCCCTTGTTTGTTATGACAGTATGTCCCCGGAGCTTAGGTGGCAGGTATCAGAGTGTTTTACGTGTAGTCCACATCCTGTATTACATGCTCATTCTCGGAGTTGGGCTTTGGCAGAGATGCTAAACACACAGATGCCAATTAGGAAACTAAAATCCAGTCATTACCCAGAGATTAAATATTTCAACACAGTGTCTCAAACTATAATTAAAGGCAGTGAGCTTTGTTACTGGGAGAACAAAAACAGAGAGAGGCAGACAACTATTTTTGGAATTGTCCTTATCTTCGACATGATCTGCTCTATACATTTATCAAGTTGTTTACCATACTTGCAACTTTACAAATCAGTCTAAATAGAACATCATAAAATGACATGTTTGCAGGCCAAGTGCAGTGGCTCGTGCCTGTAATCCCAGTACTTTGGGAGGCTGAGGCAGGAGGATCACTTTTTTTTTTTTTTGAGATGGAGTCTCACTCTGTTGCCCAGGCTGGAGTGCACTGGCACGATCTCAGCTCACTGCAACCTCTGCCTCCCGGGCTCAAGCAATTCTCCTGTCTCAGCCTCCCGAGTAGCTGGGACTACAGGCACCCACCACCATGCCTGGCTAATTTTTGTATTTTTAGTAGAGACGGGGTTTCACCATGTTAACCAGGCTGGTCTTGAACTTCTGACCTCAGGTGATAGGAGGACCATTTAAAGCCAGAAGTTCAAGACCAGCCTGGGCAACAAAGTGAAACCCCGTCCCTACAAAACATTTGGTGACACACATCTGTAGTCCCAGCTACTTGGGGAGGCTGAGGTGGGAGGATCACTTGAGCCCAGGAGGTTGAGGCTGCAGTGAGCTAAGATTACGCCACTGCACTCCAGCCTGGGTGACAGAGTGAGACTCTATCTATAAAAATAAATAAGCAGGCCCAGGCGCAGTGGCTCACGCCTGTAATCCTAGCACTCTGGGAGGCCGAGGTGGGCAGATCACTTGAGGTTAGGAGTTTGAGACCAGCATGGCCAACATCGTGAAATCCCCCCCCTGCTAAAAATACAAAAATTAGCCAGGCATGGTGGTGGGCGCCAGTAACCCCAGCTACTCCAAAGGCTGAGGAGGTAGGAGACCAGGAGGCAGAGGCTGCAATGAGCCGGCTTGAACCCGGGAGGCGGAGGTTGCAATGAGCTGAGATTGCGCCACTATAGCCTGGGCAAAAGAGTGAGACTCTGTCTTGAAAAATAAATAAATAAACAAACAAACAAACAAATAAGTGATGCAGCTGTGAAGTCGCCTAGGGAGAAGTAGGGAGGAAGCAGGCAAAAGAAGAGATGGTAGGAACAAGAAAGAGAGAGAGACAGACCTCCTTCCCCCCCACCCCCAGAAAGGTTAAGAAAGAAAATTTAAAAAAAAAAAAAAAAAAAAAAAAATGTCCGGCACAGTGGCTCACACCTATAATCCCGGCACTTTGAGAGGCCGAGGTAGGCAGATCACTTGAGGTCAGGAGTTCGAAACCAGCCTGGCCAACATAGTGAAACCCTGTCTCTACTAAAAATACAAAAAGTTGGCTATGTGTGGTGGCGGGCACCTGTAATCCCCGCTACTTTGGAGACTGAGGCAGAAGAATTGCTTGAACCCAGGAGGCGGAGGTTGCAGTGATTGGAGATTGCACCACTGCACTCCAGCCTGGGTGACAGAGTGACACTCCATTTCAAAAAAATAAAAAATAAAATAAAATAAATCAATGAAAATCCATAGTCTTTGCATCAAATGTTAAGTGATAGTACAGTTCAATTTTGCCCTAAATTTACTATTTGTATTTTGTTATATCTTCTAAATCAAAGTATAATTGCAAGAGTATAAAGTACACATACACTATGTGCATGTCTATTTACTTTATAAATATCAAAGTTTATCATTGAAGAAATGACAGGTCATATATAACAGTATCCAAGTCAGAAAAATTTACTTGCTGAAAGAATTAAGTTTAAAAAACCATTTCCTACTACCTAAACATTTGGTCAGCTAGCTTATGATTTCATTTGTCTGTTTTTATCCTGTTGTTTTTGCATCATGTAAGTCCATTCTTAATGGCTTTTTAAACAAACTAAATGAGTAAATAAAAGGCTTAAGAGTGCTATATAAATGTGTACATTATTATTACTTCTGACTCTGGAAATTAACAGAGCTAAAAATATTTTAAAGGTGCTAAGAACATTTTACTATATTTTTATTTATTTATTTTAAATTTTATTTATTTATTTTTTTGAGATGGAGTCTTGCTCTGTTACCCAGGCTGGAGTACAGTGGCACAATCTCCGCTTTCTGGGTTCACGCCGTTCTCCTGCCTCAGTGTCCCAAGTAGCTGGGATTACAGGCACCCATCACCACAACCCGCTAATTTTTTTGTATTTTTAGTAGAGATGGGGTTTCATCATGTTGGACAGGCTGGTCTCAAACTCCTGACTTCAAGGCCTGCCTTGGCCTCCCAAAGTGGTAGGATTACAGGCATGAGCTGCGGTGCTCAATCTCATTTTACTATATTTTCTATACCCATTTTGGGATAATAACAGAACAGGTATTTCCAAGGCAGTATCAGGAAACACCACACATTTCCCTAATACTTTTTGCTGAGTACACAGAGAATGGAGCAGATAACTATTGACACATGGCAGGGAGCTGTACTTACAACCAAGATTTATCTGATTAATTACATTTTCTGACAACTAGCATAATGTCACAGTATCCAAAATGGAAACTCATGTTACAGATTATATCCAATCCATAGATAATAAAGAAGGATCCCCCTCCCCCATCCAAATACTTCTAAACTTGTTTATGTATAAAAGGATTTTTTTTTTTTTTTTTTTTGAGACAGAGTCTTGCTCTGTCACCCAGCCTGGAATGCAATGGTGCGATCTCCACTCACTGCAACCTCCACCTCCTGGGCTCAAGTGATTCTCCTGTCTCAGCCTCCCAAATAACTGGGATTACAGGCACCCACCACCATGCCCAGCCAGGAATATTTTTTTTAAGAGACATTTTACAAAGAAAAAAAATCTCTAAAGTTTTTTCCGTCTTAGTATTCTCTAATTTTATTGTTTTAAGTGGGTATCATAGAAAACAGCCAACTATAATATAATTAAATAGACTGCACTTTAATGATCAGAGATATTTGATTATAGTTTGGGTATTAGGTGAAAATAAGTACTGTTCATCCTGTTAGGTGTGAAATTGACATTATGGTCAAAGAAGAACATATGCACATTTTTAAGAGACACATACTGAAATATATATGGGTGAATTGAAATTTTTAAAAAATATTTATTTATTTATTTATTTATTAACCACAGGGTCTTGCTATGTTGACCAGCCTCCCAAAGTGCTAGGGTTACAGGCATGAGCCACCATGTCTGGGCAATTGAAATAATTTCTAGAATTAAAAAAAAATTCAGAGAGAGAGAGAAAGTGATAATATGGCAAAATCTTGATAATTGTTAAATCTGATGATGGGTATATGCAGGTTTATTGTTCTGTCTACTTTTGTGTAAGTTTAAAATATTTATATAAAAAGGGTTTGTTTATTATATTTTAAATTTTAATCTATGTATTTATTTATTTTGAGACCAGGTCATAAGACTGGCTAATTTTTGTATTTTTGGTAGAGGTGTGGTTTTGCTGTGTTACTTAGGCTGGTCTTAAACTCCTGGGTTCAAGTGATCCACCCACCTCAGCCTCCCAAAGTGGTGGGATTACAGGTGTGAACCACCACCTCTGGCCAACAAAAAAAGTTTTTTAAATAATTCAAATAATTGGTTTAACAGTTTTGTTTTTTCATATGCAAAACATAAATTGGATAGAGAGAATTCTGCTACAGTGTTTATCTGCTAAAGGGATTATTTATCTAGCTCACTAGTTCTCAAACTTGAGTGTGCTGTTTAAAGTTCAGATTGCTGAGTCCAGCCCCAGAGTTTCTGATAATAAGTCTTGCAGGGGCCCAGCAATTTGCATTTCCAACAAGTTCGTAGTTGATGCTGATGCTCCAGTCCAGGGACCACGTCGTGAGAATTACTTCTCTGGGTAAACCATCTCTTCTAAGCTATCGTTCTTCATTCTTTCTGCAGCCAATTCCATTCCTTTATTATTTCATGTCAAGCATGAGCTTTAACTGTCCATATGGGCCAGTTTCTTATCTTAATTTATTCTGGAATATACTGAGAGTCAAAATCTTGAGAATTTGATAATTAAGTCTCCTCATTGTTTGGTTCTGACTTACCCAGCTTTTCAATCTTTTCTTCCTTTATTCTCCTGACTCCAGCAATATCAGGATGTTTGTACTCTAAGTGAGTCATGCATATTCCTACCTCAGTACCTTTACCCATGCCACCATCCCCTCCTGAAATGCATACGTTGTGTTCACACACACACACACACACACACACAAAATGAGTAACCAAAATGTCCGGTCCAAATCTCCCGTTCTCTGTGAAGTTGATTATCAGCATCCATGGTGATCCTTCCTGCTGAAAACTTCTCATTTTACACTAGTCATACCATCATGTAATAATTTATATTTTTTTATATTCGTGCTTTTTTTTTTTTCTTTTTGAGATGGGGTTTTGCTCTGTCACCCAGGCTGGAGTACAGTGGCACGGTCTCAGCTCACTGTAGGCTCGACCTCCTGAATTCAAGCAATCCTCTGACTTCAGTCTCCCTGAGACACAGGCACGCACCACCATGCCTGGGTAATTTTTGTATTTTTTGTAGAGAGAGGGTTTTGCCATGTTGCCCAGGCTGGGTATTCATGCTCCTTATATCCTCAATAGGCTTGTCAATTCCTTGAGGGCAGAGACCTTGCCTTATACAGAAATTCTTTGTGCAGCCCACAGACTTTGGCCCAGAGCTATGTTCTTAATAGGTACTTTCATTTTCTCTGCAAACTGGGGAAAATACGTTTTTTCTAATAATAGATGGAACCTGAAGTCTACAGATGTAGAATAAGCACCAGGGAAAGGCTCATAGAATCCTAACATCAATGCACATCCAAGCAGTGCTATAAGAATAATTAATTATTATGCGGGTCTTCGAGACATTCAGATGAAAGGGGCTTTAAAAGAGTCCAGAATTATTATGATGATCCATGTCACCTTTTTTTTTTTTTTTTTTTTGAGACGGAGTTTCGCTCTTGTTGCCCAGGCTGGAGTGCAATGGCGCGATCTCGGCTCACCACGACCTCCGCCTCCTGGGTTCAAGCGATTCTCTTGCCTCAGCCTCCCGAGTAGCTGGGATTACAGGCATGAGCCACCATGCCCAGCTAATTGTTGTATTTTTAGTAGAGACGGGGTTTCTCCACGTTGGTCAGGCTGGTCTTGAACCCCCAACCTCAGGTGATCCACCTGCCTCAGCCTCCCAAAGTGTTGGGATTACAGGCATGAGCCACCACGCGCAGCCCATGTCACCCTTTCAAAGCCTCAAATCAAATTTCACAGCATCCCTCAGGTTTCCTCAGACTGGGAAGAGTTCAGGGTTACTCCTCCAAGGGTGGCTAAAAAGTGACTTCTCCACACCCACCACTCAGGATTTTCAGGAAAGACAAACTTTAAAATAAGGCTGGAGATAGCAAAAGTCCCAACAAAACAAACTCTTGGCTTCCTGAGAAAAAGTGAAATCGAGTTACTATGTGTTGTCCTCCAGCAGGGAGAGTTGGACTCCAGACCAATCATCTGTGCCTGTCTTCCTATCTTGTCCCCTTGGCTAGTGGCACTCACAGGCTTTCAGATGTTGGCGTCTACCTGCAGTCATCTAGATAAGAACCTGCATGTTCAGGCCAGGCACGGTGGCTCACACCTGTAATCCCAGCACTTTGGGAAGCCGAGGCAGACGGATCACTTGAGGCCAGGTATTCAAGGCCAGGTGTTCGAGGTCAGCCTGGCCAACATGGCAAAACCCTGTCTCCAATAAAAATACAAAAAGTAGTTTGGTGTGGTGGCAGGTGCCTGGAATCCCAGCTACTCAGGAAGCTGAGGCAGGAGAATTACTTGAACTCGAGAGGCGGAGGTTGCAGTGAGCCAAGATCATGACGCCATTACACTCCAGCCTGGGCAGCATAGCCAGACTCTGTCTCAAAAAAAAAATAAGAACCTGCATGTTCAAGTTGTTATTTTTGTTCTGAGTATGTAAATTTTGGCCTGAGTTCTGCTTCCATGAAGCACTATGAATGAATCTCTCTCTCTCTCTCTTACCCTCCCTCTCACTCATGGAATAGGTCAAGTCATCTCTTGATTACCACTTGAAAATCTGTTATGACCCAATCTCGGGAATGTTGCTTCAACATCGAGGCTTAGGTTTTCTTCAACTTCATTTTCCTTGATAGCACGTTTCCTCTCTCTGTTCTCTTTGCTTTATTCCTGCATCCTTGTTTTGGTTGACTTGGGTTGGTACCACTTCACCAATAATTCACTAAACATAAAAAATGTCTTCTCGGCCGGGCGCGGTGGCTCAAGCCTGTAATCCCAGCACTTTGGGAGGCCGAGACGGGCGGATCACGAGGTCAGGAGATCGAGACCATCCTGGCTAACACGGTGAAACCCCGTCTCTACTAAAAATTACAAAAAACTAGCCGGGCGAGGTGGCGGGCGCCTGTAGTCGGGAGGCTGAGGCAGGAGAATGGCGTGAACCCGGGAGGCGGAGCTTGCAGTGAGCTGAGATCTGGCCACTGCACTCCAGCCTGGGTGACAGAGCGAGACTCTGCCTCAAAAAAAAAAAAAAAAAAAAATTGTCTTCTCTGAGTCTGTAGCTATGACAGCCTACGTTAGTGGGAACTAAAAGAGCTTCATACTTTTGCAGGCCCAGGCAAACATGGATACAGTTATAATTAAGCAGTAAATCACAACAAGATGCTGTTAGAGCATGCCTCAGATGTGTTGGCGAAAGTTGAATATCCTCACCTGCCAGCAGGAAAGAAAAAAAAATGAAAAACCCAGCCAAGCTTAACCAGACAGGGCTTATACCCAGTGTGATCATAAAGCCACTCCTGGCTTATATTTCCAGGAATGAAAAATCCAATGTACAAAGAGCCAGGGTTATGTTACACACCAAATGCTAATTCCCTCTTTAGCTGATCGGGTTAAACCATTTCCTGGTTTGCAAGGGGCAACTTTGATTAGACTAATTGTGAGATTAGAAGTCCCCAGACCTTTATGACTGGCATACCAAAAAAGTACAATTTATTTAAAACAATGACCAAAAAAATCACATATAAAGACTTCATTCCAGATCCTAAATTAGAAGGTGTAGGGTTTTTTGTTTTTGTTTTTTTTTGACAGAGTTTTGCTCTTGTTGCCCAGGCTGGTGTGCAATGACCCGATCCTGGCTCACTGCTGCAACCTCCACCTCCTGGGTTCTAGTGATTATCCTGCCTCAGCCTCCCGAGTAGCTGGGATTACAGGCATGCACCACCAGACCAGGCTAATTTTTTGTACTTTTAGTAGAGACAGGGTTTCTCCATGTTGGTCAGGCTGGTCTTGAACTCCCAACCTCAGGTGATCCGCCCACCTCAGCCTCCCAAAGTGCTGGGATGACAGGCATGAGCCACCACACCCGGCTAGAAGGTGTAGGGTTTTAACCTGGATTTGCCATCAACTAACCGAGTACTTTGGCCTCATTGTACCTTGCTTTGGCCTTGGAGGCTCATTGTTGGTTTTGGTCCCTACACAGCTAATGTCAGTGTGGACAGCCCTTGATTCCCAACTCAGACTTGGAAAACAAGCAAACAAGTACTGGAGGAGGCACCGACTCTCAGTCTCTAACTACCATTTGAGCCCAATTCAGGATATGCTTTCATGGAAGAAGGAGGTCTCGCTTCTGGGCAAAGATATAAATATATATATATTCTATAATATATATAATATATAATTTTTTAGAATGAGTCTCACTCTGTTGTCCAGACTGGAGTGCAGTGGCGCAATCTTGGCTCACTGCAACCTCTGCCTCCCAGGTTCAAGCGATTCTCCTCCCTCAGCCCCTTGAGCAACTGGGATTACAGGCCCCTGCCACCATGCCTGGATAATTTTTGTGTTTTTTAGTACAGAAAGGGTTTCACAATGTTGATCAGGCTGGTCTCAAACTCCTGACCTCAGGTGATCCACCCACCTCGGCATCCCAAAGTGCTGGGATTACAGGCGTGAGCCACTACGCCTAGCCCTAATTTTTGTATTTTTAGTAGAGCTGGAGTTTCTCCATGTTGGCCAAGCTGGTCTCGAACTCTTGACCTCAGGTGATCCAACTGCCTTGGCCTCCTGAAATGCTGGGATTACAGGCGTGAGCCACTATGCCCAGGAAATATATCTGAATGATGTATCTTGGGCAAATATATCTGAACAACTTGATGACGTCTCCTCCCCAAGTCCCTCCCTAGCACACACAGTGACTTCTACCGAGGCTCAGCTGTTAGCAGCCCCTTAAGCTGGAAGAAGAGATGCAATGAACCAGAGGGAAAAGAGAATCTTTAGTCAGTTATAGTTGAAACAATACTATAAATCCATGTAAACCATGGGCTAAAAGGCTTTTTGGGATTTGGACTGGGACCTTCACCCAGTACCTGTAACCATATTTTTGCTGGAAAATGTTTCCTGAGGTGTACACAACTGGCTTATTGACTTTGGGGTACAAATTCCTCAGTAAATTGCTGACTGTGCCCTCATAATAGAATCTGATTCTGGAAGAGACCTTAGAGATCATATAGTTGAACTCTAGATTTTCCAATGCCTTCTTTTAGAATGCCCTAAGGTATGGGATCAAAGGATTTGTCACAACTATATTGCTCATAATCTGTAACATGTTCTCTAAGTGTGGTCCCCGACTATCTGGCAATGACAGCATCACCTGAGAGCTTGTTATAAATGCAGATTCTCAGGCCTCTCTCCAGACTTACAGAATCAAAAGCTCTGGGAATGGGGCCCACCAATCGGTTTTAACAACTCCTCTGTGTGGTACTAGTTTGAGAGTCACTGGTGTACAGGAAAAACGTATTTATCGAGGGAGAAAGTTGTGGGGAGTTGCTTTATTGTCTACCTTGAGTGTGCTTAATATTAAATATGGGTGTAAGTAGCCATTTTTGTCTTATCTTTGCAACCTGATTTTTGCACGTGAAAAACAGAAATGACCTCATTTTGCCCCCTCCATCAAAAGTGGGTTGATGATGTCATATTTGAACATTCTCTCTCTACCTATCTTTGATCTCACGATGGAGCCAAGATTCTGCTTAGAGAAAGGTGCTCCTGCCAGTACCAGTCCTCTCAGCCCTGGAGGTCACCAGGCAAGGTGCTTCCCGTACAATTCAGAAGCAGGCTGGCAAGCTGAGGTAAGGGATTTGACGGCTTGGCCACCACCTGACAGGGAGGAAATCTGCTCGTGCACTCAGGGGTCCTGCCTGGTCCCGCTGGGGAGCTCCCCAACTCGGGAAACACCTGGTCCACATATGGTCAGAGAGCTGAGGGCCAGGGCCTCACAAAGCAAGGACAAACATCCTCAATAACCTTCCATGGGCTGTTATCAGAATTAATGGCAAGGCAGGGGCACCCACAGGGCTCCGAGCCCTTTCAGAGAAAGGCATAGTATTAAGACTTTTCACAGAAATGCATGTTTATTACATGTGGGTGAATTTTTCCTATTTATCTCTCTACTGGACACAGGTTCAACTGGGAGTTCTTGAGGAAAGGGCCGTCGCCTCACTTAATATTATATTGCTACGATTCAACCATATTGTTATCTATAGCTATAGTTCATTTGTTTTTTGTTTGTTTATTTTTTTCAGAGCCCACTGAAAGAATAGTTCATTTGTTTTAATTGCTGAATCACATTCCATTGTAGGAATAAAACACAACTTACTTATCTTCTCTCCTCTTGATGGGCATTTGGATTGTTTTGGGGTTTTTGTTACTGTAAACAGGAGACAAGATGTTCCTGTCTGGAAAAAGATCAGTAAGGAGCAACTTAACCTTTTGATAACAAAACCCATTATGAAATATAATAATTAAAGCAATGCAGTACTGGCCTGGGAAGAGACAAACTGACCAATGGAATAGAATGGAATGGTGTGGAACTTTGGCATATGCCAGAGGTGGCATATAAAACCAGTGGGAAGGCCAGGTGTTGTGGCTCATGCCTGTAATCCCAGCACTTTGGGAGGCTAAGGCAGGAGAATCACTTGAACCTGGGAGGCAGAGGTTGCAGTGAGACAAAATTGTGCCATTGCACTCCAGCCTGGGCAACAAGAGCGAAACTCCGTCCCAGAAAAAAAAAAAAAAAAAAAGAAAGAAAAAAGAAAAGAAAAGAAAGAACATATAGGTAAATCTTTCAGACCTTGAAGTTGGAAAAGACTTCTTAAATAATACCTAAACAGTATTTAACTGAAAAGGAAAGACTGATAAATTTGACTATATTAAAAGTAAGAATATTTTTCACACGTAGATTTTTCTGCAAAAAAAATTCCAAGAATAAAGATTATTCTGCTACTCTTAACCACTCCGCAGTAATAAACTTTTTATAACTTGAGATTAGATTTGAATATAAATACAATTGCAGGCTGGGCATGGTGGCACATGTCTGTAATCCCAGCACTTTGGGAGGTCAAGTCAGGAGAGTCACTTGAACCTGGATGGCAGAGGCTGCAGTGAGGCAAGATTGTGCCACTGTACTCTGGCCTGGGTGACAGAGCAAGACACCATCTCAAAAAATAATCATAATAAATAAATACAATTGCAGCTGACTCCATAGTCTTTTTTTTTTTTTTTTTTTTTTGAGACAGGGTCTCATTCTGTTGCCCATGCTGGAGCACAATGGCATGATCTTGGCTCACTGCAACCTCGATCGCCTGATCTCCCAGGCTCAGGTGATCCTCCCACCTCAGCCTCCTGAGTAGCTGGAACTACAGGTATGCACCATCACACTCAGCTAATTTTTTTCTTTTTTTTCTTTCTTCCTTTTTTTTTTTTTTTTTGAGACAGAGTCTTGCCCTGTCGCCCAGGCTGAAATGCAATGGCATGATATTGGCTCACTGCAGCCTCTGCCTCCTGGGTTCAAGCGATTCTCCTGCCTCAGCCTTCCCAGTGGCTGGGATTACAGGCGCACGCAACCATGCCTGGCTAATTTTTTGTATTTTTAGTAGAGACGGAGTTTCACCATGTGGGCCAGGCTGGTCTCAAACTCCTGTCCTCGTGATCTGCCCGCCTCAGCCTCCCAAAATGCTGGGATTACAGGCATGAGCCACCATGCCCGGCCTTGGCTAATTTTTGTATTTTTTGCAGAGATGGGGTTTCGCCGTGTTGTCCGGGTTACAGAGTCTTAAAGAGAATCATTCTTTCTCCCAAACTGCAGTAACATTGGTGCCAAATCACCCTCTTCTCTTGACCTGGTTCATCTTAACCAAGTGTTCCCTTCTTGCTTCCTGCGTCCTCTTTCACCCCACTTAGAATAGAAACATCAGACCTTTACTGGCTGGAAACCATAATGGGAGAAAAAAGTCAAAATATGCTGAAATAAAACATAAGTGGGACATTATCCTCACCCAAAGATAAAAATTTGAAGTTACCAACGATAAAGAAGCTAATGGAAATTAATTAATACTCCTTCCTCAAATATTTATTTGAGCATCAACTCTCTCTTAGACACTGTGCTAGCAGCTAGAAATAGAAACATAAGATGAAGCCGGGCACGGTGGCTCAGCCACCGTGATTACTCACAGCACTTTGGGAGGCTGAGGTGGGTGGATCACTGAGGTCAGGAGTTCAAGACCAGCCTGGCCAACATGGTGAAACCCCATCTCTACTAAAAATACAAAAATTAGCCGGACGTGGTGGCACATGCCTCTAATCCCAGCTACTGGGAAGGCTGAAGCAGGAGAATCACTTGAACCTAGGAGGCAGAGGGCGCAGTGAACTGACACCATGCCATTGTACTCCAACCTGGGAGACAAGAGCAAAACTCTGTCTCAGAAAAAGAAAAGAAAAGAAAAAAAAAGGAAACATAAGATGCAGTCTCTGTCCTAAAAGAAGACAAGAAGATGCTAGGGCCAGTGTGCTTGGCACTGTGTTAGAGTTCTATAACGTCCCAGCAGAGCACACAGGAAGGGATGGGCAGTGATAGCAGGGAGAGTGGGGAAAGCTGGGGAAAGGCAGGGATAGGAGAAGCTTGAAAGGTCCAATTTGAGCAAGGATATGAAGGTGTGAATAAGCAGCTGAACACAGAGAAGCACAGGTAGTCAGCGTGGCTGAAGCATAGGGTCCCAGCAGGGAGACTGCGTGAGAACCAAGACACAGCATGAGGCAGAGGCCGGTTTGGGTGTCTGAACTTTCTTCAGAAGCTAAAGGGTGCCACTGAAGAGTTTCAAACACAGGAGTGGCATTATTATTATTATTATTACTATTGAGACAGTTTCGCTCTTGTTGCCCAGGCTGGGGTGCAGTGGCACAATTTCGGCTTACTGCAACCTCCACCGCCCGGGTTCAAACGATCCTCCTGCCTCAGCCTCCCAAGTAGCTGGGATTACCAGCATGTGCCACCACGCCCAGCTAATTTTGTACTTTTAGTAGCGACAGGCTTTCACCATATTGGCCAGGCTGGTCTCGAACTCCTGACCTCAGGTGATCCACCTACCTCAGCTTCCCAAAGTGTTGGAGTTACAGATGTGAGCCACCGTGCCCATCCAGGAGTGGCATAATTATATTTGGTTTTAGGGAGATCAGTATGGCTGCAGTGTGCAGTGTGGCGGAAGGGTTTGAGGATGGTGGTAGGAAGTTCACCCAGACCAGAGCCCATGGTGGCTGAAACACAGAGTTAGCTTCAGGAGAGGAAGGGCAGGGAGAGAGAAGTGAAGGAATTGGATGTTGACTAGATTTGGGAGATAACAAAGCATGGGATCTAGGATGACTCCGTTTTAGACACCCAGGTGGATAGATGGTGGTACCACTCACTGAATTAGGGAATACAAAAGCTAAAGCAAGTTTATGGGGAAGATAATTAATCTTGAGATACATATGGGACATCCAGATGGCAGAGCCAGAGAGCTGAGAAAGAGGCCCACCATGGCATGCTGCAGAGTCATGGCAAGGAAAGGGGCAGGGCAAGCCTAGAGAAACCTCCTCAGAACCTGGCTGGGAGGGGGGGATTGACAGTCCGAAGAGACAAAGGGCACAGAGGGTGTTTTTTTGAGGTGGGGGTAGGACAGGGTCTTGCTGTGTCACCAGGGTTGGACTACAGTGGTGTGATCATAGCTCACTGTAGCCTCAAACTCTGGGGCTCAAGGAATCCTCCCACCTTAGTCTCCCAAGTAGCTGGGACCACAGATGCATGCCACAACGCCTGGCTAATTTTGTAATTTTTTGTAGACATGGGGTCTTGCTGTGTGACCAGGCTGATCTAGAACTCCTGGCCTCAAGTGATCTTCCAGCCTCAGCCTCCCAAAGTGGTGGGATTATAGGCATGAGCTACCATGTCCAGCCAAGGCTGGTTTTTAAGTTTAAGACATGTGAAACATAAATATGTATGCAGATTGTGAAAAAGAAGTCAGTAGAACTGGAATATTTGATGGAGAAATCCCATCTTTATGTCTTACATCTTGTGGATATTGAACTTTCAAAGAAAAGGTAATGGTATTTGTAGGAAGTCATTCTTACTCTAAAATAAATCCTAGACAGTGTCAAAATTATAGCATAGTCCCTCTTGCCTCATCAATAGCAAACAATACTTTTGATGCATAAACAAGGTATATATCCAAAATTGCAAGAATCACACAAAGGAATGTAACTCAGAATGGCAGGCGCAGGCCTAATGTCTTCATCTGCATCTGTGTTCCACTAATATCATAACAGCATCCAGCCCTTCTCATTGGGCTTTTCTATTTAGGCGGGATCTGTGATACAATCACACAGGCATTTTCCAAATTTATGCAGATAATACAGAATATCATTATAAATTCACGACATAGGCATTGACTGGCTGCACATGGAACCCAGATATAGAAAGGGAAAGGCAAAGAAAAGGAACCTGGCAAGGAGTACATTGAAGATGAAGACACACTGGAAACGTTCCCACCCAAGCCTTCCCACTCGGCACTCAGTAGTGAGTGATCATGAAGGTTTCTGGCAGGAAGAGGACACTCAAGGAGATTGACCAAATGTCTCTTTTTTCCTCCTCCCTGATCTTCTACCTTCTGGACTGTGCTTTGTCTTTGAGGACACCAGATACCCATGAGTAAAGAGGGAGCCATTTAGTCATTCTGCTTCCTCAGGGTTTGCTGCCATTGTCTGCAGGCCTTCATCTCTTCTGGACCTTGGCAGTAGCCCGACTGGTCTTTATGCTGTGGAATCACTCAGACCCGAGTTGAAATCTTGGCTCTGATACCTTATTGCTGTGTGACCTAGGTTAAGTCTCTTCACCTGTCTGAGTCTGTTTCCACATTTGTAAAATAGAGATGGCTACTCAATAAATGGTGACTAGTATTGCTGTTATTTATGCCTTCAATCTCTCTCCAGGGTTCTTTTTCTTTTTTTTTCCGTTTCTCTCTCTTTTTTTTTTTTTTTTTTTTTTGAGACAGAGTTTCACTCTCGTCACCTAGGCTGCAGTGCAATGGTGTAATCTTGGCTCCCTGCAACCTCCACCTCCCAGGTTCAAGTGATTCTCCTGCCTCAGCCTCCCAAGCAGCTGGGATTACAGGCACATGCCACCATGCCTGGCTAATTTTTGTATTTTTGTAGAGACAGGATTTCACCATGCTGGCCAGGCTGGTCTTGAACTCCTGACCTCAAGTAATCTACCAACCTTTGCCTCCCAAGTGCTAGGATTACAGATGTGAGCCAAGTAATCTGCCTGCCTCTGCCTCCCAAAGTGCTAGGATTACAGACGTGAGCCACCATGCCTGGGCCCCAGGGTTATTTTTCTAAAGCACAGATCTGACCGTGTCTCCTTTCTATTCAAAACCTGCTGTGGTTTCTCCTTCCTAACGAGTGAGGTCCAGATGTCTCAGCCAGGCATTAAATGACCAGTCTGCCTCTTCAGCCATTATCTTCCATGCTTTCACCCTTTCCCCTGCCGTGTATGCTCTTGCAGTAATGTCAGACTTCTTTCCACTCCTTGAACGAACCCTGTGCTCCTCCTCGGTGCCTTTCTATTAAGTGCATCTGTGTGTCTGTCATCAACGCTTTTATTTTTTAACCTGATCAGCCTATCCAATGCATACCCATTCAAAACCCCAATTCTTTGTCCCTCTCTCTCCCCTAAGTGCCTTTGGGACGTAGTTTGTGTGTGCCTGTGCGTCTGTTATAGCATTTACTGGTCTGAGACGTTTCAAGAATGATTTTTTATTTATTATGGTTTTAGAACATCTGGAGAGTAGGCCCTTACCTTTTTTATCCTGGTATCTCTCTGTCAAGTTCCCTCCCTCTCATCCCTCTTTTCCTGCACTTAGGAGGTAAGAAATAAATGGTTGTTAAATTGAATTGAACAAGCCACTCATACTGCAGGTCTCTAAATCTTTAGAGTGAGCTGTGATGATACAGAGCTTCATCTTTACACAGTGAATTCCTTTGTGGTTATTGGCTCTGCACGTGAGCATAAAGAGGACACATAGTGTAGCTGTGTTCAGTAATTACCTTATCCTCCAGGTGGAAGAAGGAGGGGAGACTTAGCTCATCACATCAGTCTTAACAACTAGAAAAAAAGATACAGTAAAGTGGATTTTGATGGTGTGTGGAGAAAAAAGAGTATGGGTGTTTATGAATTAAAATGAACTGAGCTCTGGACGGGCATGGTGGCTCACGCCTGTTATCCCAGCAGTTTGGGATGCTGAGGTGGGCGGATCACCTGAGGTCAGGAGTTCAAGACCAACCTGACCAACAGCAGGTGCCTGTAATCCCAGCTACTTGGGAGGTTGAGGTAGAAGAGTCACTTGAACCTGGGAGGCAAAGGTTACTGTGAGCTGAGATCTTGCCATTGTGCTCTAGCCTGGTGACAGAGTGAGGCTCCGTCTCAAAAAAAAAAGAAAAGAAAAGAACTGAGCTCTATAATATACTAAGGAATTGAAGGCAGTGCCTCTGTAATCTGCATCTCTGGTTTTTTGTTTAGAAACTCTGTAGTTAACCTATAGTTCCTTACTTCAATCTCAGACTTTTTTGAATACCAATCTTAGGGCATACTGTTAGGTGTGACTTGAAAAGAAGTTCCATAGTCAAATAAGTTTGCAAAATACTGGATTAAACAAAGAAAACAAAACTTCTCAGGGCTTTTATTATGTTAATTCGTGAATCTCTGAAAGAGGGCATATGGTATGGGAGTTGTTACAGAATTAATGTTTGTGTCTCTGCCAAATTCAATTTTTTTTTTTTTTAAAGAGATGGGGTCTCACTCTATTGTCCAGGCTGGAGTGCACTGGCACCATCATAACTCACTGCAACCTCAAACTCCTGGCCTCAAGCAATCCTCCTGCCTTAGCCTCCTGGGATAACAGGCTCAAGCCACCATGCTTGGCTCAAATTCACATATTGAAGCCCCAACCCCCAGTGTGATGGTATTAGGAGAGGCAGCCTTTGGGAGGTAATTAGGGTTACAGAAATTAGGATGAAGCTCTCATGATGGGATTAGTGCCCTTATCAGAAGAGGTAGAGACTGCATCTCGCGTGCTCTCGCTCTCTCTCTCTCCCCCATCTGGACATGTCAGCGAAAAGGCATCCGTCTATAAGCCAGGAAGAGGGCCCTCACCAAGAACTGAATCTGCCAGCACCTAGATCATAGGACTTTCCAGTCTCTAGAACTATGAGAAATAAATATCTGTTGTGTAAGTTACCTGGTATGTTTTTCTTTCTTTCTTTCTTTCTTTTTCTCAAACAGTCTCGCTCTGTCGCCCAGGCTGGAGTGCAGTGACACGATCTCAGCTCACGGCAACCTCCGCTTCCTGGGTTCCAGTGATTCTCCTGCCTCAGCCTCCCAAGTAGCTGGGATTACAGGCAGGCGCCACCATACCCTGCTAATTTTTGTATTTTTAGTAGAGACAGGGTTTTACCATGTTGGCCAGGATAGTCTTGAACTCCCAACCTCAAGTGATCCTCCCACCTTGGCCTCCCAAATTTCTGGGATTACAGGCGTGAGCCACTGCACCTGGCCTGGTATGGTATTTTGTTATAGCAACCCAAGTCAGACTAACACAGGAATGTTCTCAAATGTATTTGAAAATGAAATTCTTTTCTAACAGTGCATTGTGGTCTAGTGTTTTCTGGAGTGCAGTTTGGGAGATACTGCTCTGATTTAACCTTCATAGAATCTGGAGCCTGTATATATATTTGTTTCATCTCCTAAAAGCAGCATATCATGCGCATTATTCCTTTCCTTTTTTTTTTTTTTTTTTTTTTTGAGACTGAGTCTCGCTCTGCCGCCCAGGCTGGAGTGCAGTGGCCGGATCTCAGCTCACTGCAAGCTCCGCCTCCCGGGTTCACGCCATTCTCCTGCCTCAGCCTCCCGAGTAGCTGGGACTACAGGCGCCCGCCACTGCGCCCGGCTAGTTTTTTGTATTTTTTAGTAGAGACGGGGTTTCACCGTGTTAGCCAGGATGGTCTCGATCTCCTGACCTTGTGATCCGCCTGTCTCGGCCTCCCAAAGTGCTGGGATTACAGGCTTGAGCCACCGCGCCCGGCCTATTCCTTTCCTTTTATCAATGTCCAGAGGACTTCGACAGTGACTATGCATTTCATGTTCTTTATGAATCCTTTACATAGCCCAGATACATGGATTCTAGAATTCTCATAAATATTCAAAGGAAAACCCTCTACTAATTTATGGAAGATGAGAGAATTTTTGTATCATTCCTATCCTTACCTTCTTATCCAGAATGACGTAGGTTGTCTGTATTCAAAGGCTACAGGTAATTAAAAAGAAAAGTGATGTATTTTAATTAAATGTCACGTTATACTAACAAGGAGGAAATTGTTTATTTGTACGTAAAGCAGCTTGTCTTACCCCCTATCTGAAATACATTAGAATATAAAAATTATCAGCCAGGCGCAGTGGCTCACGCCTGTAATTCCAGCACTTTGGGAGGCCGAAGTGGGTGGATCACTTAGGTCAGGAGTTTGAGACCAGCCTGGCCAACATGGTGAAACCCTGTCGCTACTGAAAATACAAAAAATTAGCAGGGCGTGGTGGTACGCATCTGTAATCCCAGCTACTCAGGAGGCTGAGGCAGGAGAATCACATAAACCCACGAGGCGGAGGTTGCAGTGAGCTGAGATCGAGCCATTGCACTCCAGCCTGGATGATAGAATGAGACTTCGTCTTAAATAAATAAATAAAATAAAAATTAAAAATATTTGGAGGAGTGCCTAAACAGCTAAGACCTTCACTGTCTGGAACTTTTAGAAAGCTATCCAGAATAGCAAATGGATAGCTGAAGTTCCCTGACTGTTAGGGTTTAACCCATAAATTCACGAATATTCAAAATTCTTCTCTTTTTGGTGAACTTCTCCTTTTTTTTTTTTTTTTTTTTGAGACAAAGTCTCGCTCTTGTCCCCCAGGCTAGAGTGCGATGGCGCGATCTCGGCTCACTGCAACCTCTGCCTCCTGGGTTCAAGCAATTCTCCTGCCTCGACCCCCTGAGTAGCTGGGATTACAGGTGCCTGCCACCATGCCTGGCTAATTTTTGTATTTTTAGTTGAGACGGGGTTTCACCATGTTGGCCAGGCTGGTCTCGAACTCCTGACCTCGGGTGATCTACCTGCCTCGGCCTCCCAAAGTGCTGGGATTACAGGCATGAGCCACCACGCTTGGCCAGCTTTTTCTAAAATGTGTTTCGTGCTGCCTTGTCATCATAACTAGAAAACACTGAACATAACTGAGCCTTTCTATTAGACTCGGGATATGGGAATCCCTTTAGGGCCTATTGTGGTGCGTCGCATTGTTTGACCCAATACAATCTTTTCCCCAATGATGGTGATTTGGAGTTCCTTCTCTGCGTTGATTTTGTTTTCCTTTCTTCCTTTCCCTCCTTTCCTTCCTTTCCTTCCTTCCTTCCCTTCCTTCCTTCCTTCCTTCCTTCCTTCCTCCCTTCCTCCCTCCCTTCCTCTCTCTCTCTTTCTTTCTTTTTCCTTTTCCTTTCTTTTCTTCTTCTTCTTTTCTTTCTTTTTTTTTTTTTGAGACAGGGCCTCACTCTGTCACCCAGGCTGGAGTGCAGTGGCATGATCATGGCTTACTGCAGCCTTGACCTCCCAGGCTCAAGCCATCCTCCCACTTCAACCTCTGGAGTAGCTGGGACTACGGGCATGCACCACCACACCCAGCTAGTTTTTTGTATTTTTAATAGAGACAGAGTTTCGCCATGTTGGTCGGGCTGGTCTCCAACTCCTGGTCTGGAATTACAGGCGTGGGCCACCACACGGGCCTGATTTTTGTCTTTAAATACAGGCGGTGGCTCACGCCTGTAATCCCAACACTGTGAGAGGCGGAGGCAGGCGGGTCACTTGAGGTCAGGAGTTCAAGACCAGTCTGGCCAACATGGTGAAACCCCATCTCTACTAAAAATACAAAAGTTAACTGGGTCCAGTGGCGGGTGCCTGTAATCCCAGCTACTCAGGAGGCTGAGGCAGGAGAATCACTTGAACCTGGGAGGTGGAGGTTGCAATGAGCCAAGATTGTGTCACTGCACTCCAGCCTGGGCGACAGAGAGACTCTGTCTCAAAAAATAAATAAATAAATAAATAAAATAAAATAAAATAAAATAAAATCACTCTGGTAGGCAGCTCTTATTTCTCATTCTTGTCCCCAGGCCAGCCTCTTGCAGCCCCCATTTTGTTCTCTTCTGTTCCTATCTCCTTACTAATTTTCTGCAGACGGTCAAGCAGCCCACCATAGAATCTACTTTTGAATCTTTCATTTTATTTTATTTTATTTTATTTTATTTTATTTTATTTTATTTTATTTTATTTTATTTTATTTTATTTTATTTGAGACAGGGTCTTGCTCTGTCACCAAGGTTGGAGTGCGGTGATGCAATCTTGTCTCACTGAAACCTCAACCTCTCAAGCTCAAGTGACCCTCCCACCTCAGCCTCCTGAGGACCACAGGTGTGTGCCACCTTGCCCAGATAATTTTTGTATTTTTTGTAGAGACAAGGCTTTGCCATGTTGTCCAGGCTGGTCCTGAACTCCTGGACTCAAGTGATTATCCCACCTCAGCCTCCCAAAGTGTTGGGATTACAGGTGTCAGCCACCATGCATGGCCTAGAATATTTTTTAAAACAAGAAGGGCCTAGAATTCTACAAGAAAATATACAGACATTAACTGTTCAGAGGCCATTGCACTTATTTCTATTTTTACTTTTTAAAAATGTTTTTCAGGGTGCTACAGTGGCTCCTGCCTATAATCCCAACACTTTGGGAGGCTGAGGTGGGAAGATCACTTGAAGCCAGAAGTTCAAGTCCAGCTTCTATAAAAAACCTCTATAAAAATGTTTTTAAAATTTACAAAGCAAGACCTTGTCTCTACAAAAAAAATTAAAAATAAAAAAGGTAGCTGGATGTGGTGGTGTACACCTGTGGTCCCAGCTACTTGGGAGACTAAGGCAGGAGGATTGCTTGAGGCTAGGAGTTTGAGGCTGAGTGAACCTTTGAGTGGGCCACTGCCCACTCCAGCCTGGGTGGCATAGTGAGACCCTCTTTTCCTTTTCCTTCCTTCCTTCCTTCCTTCCTTCCTTCCTTCCTTCCTTCCTTCCTTCCTTCCTTCCTTCCTTCCTTCCTTCCCTCCGTCTTTCTTTCCCTCTTTCCCCCCTCCCCTCCCCTTCCTTCCCCTCCCCTCCCCTCTCCTCTCCTCTCGTTCTTTGACAGAGTCTGCCTCCATCACCCACACTGGAATGCGGTAGTGTGATCGCAGCTTACTGCAACCTCAGCCTTAGACTCTCCTGCCTCAGGTTCCCAAGTAACTGGGACTACAGATGTGCACCACCACAACCGGCTACTTTTTGTATTTTTATTAGAGATGGGGCTTAGTTATGTTGTCCAGACTGGTTGTGAACTCCTGACCTCAAGTGATCCACCCACCTTGGTCTCCCAACGTGCTGGGATTACAGACATGAGTGACCATGCCTGGCCAAGACCCTGTTTCAAAAAAACAAAAATGTATTCCAGATAGGTGAGTTAACCAGAATGCTGGGTTATTCAAATAAATTTGGTAAACTTATTCAAAGCTGAATCCTAATTCAATTGCCCAGTGACCCCTGACCTTTTATATTCTCTTATTTTTTAATTTTTTTTCAGAAACAGTGTTTTGCTATTTTGCTCAGGCTGGACTTAAACTCCTGGGCTCAAGTGATCCTCCTACTTCAGCTTCCACCCCCAACTTTTTATTTTAATTTATTTTTTTCTTTTTCTTTTTCTTTCTTTCTTTCTTTCTTGCTGTGTCACCAGGCTGGAGTACAGTGGCGCGATCTTGGCTCAATGCAACCTCCCCCTGCTGGGTTCAAGTGAGTCTCCTGCCTCAGCCTCCCGAGTAGCTGGGACCACAGGTGCGTGCCACTACGCCCAGCTAATTTTTGTATTTTCAGTAAAGGCGGGGTTTCACCATGTTGGCCAGGATGGTCTCAATCTCTTGACCTCCTGATCCGCCTGCCTCGACCTCCCAAAGTGCTGGGATTACAGGTGCGAGCCAGCGTGCCTGGCATTTTTGTTCCTTTGAGATGGAGTTTTGCTCTTGTTGCCCAGGCTGGAGTGCAATGGTGTGATCTTGGCTCACTGCAACCTCCACCTCCGGGGTTCAAGCGATTCTCCTGCCACAGCCTCCCAAGTAACTGGGATTACAGGCGTGCACCACCATACCCGGCTAATTTTGTATTTTTAGTAGAGATAGGGTTTCACCATGTTGGCCAGGCTGGTCTCGAACTACTGACCTCAAGTGATCCGCCTGCCTCGGCCTCCCAAAGTGCTGGGATTACAGGCGTGAGCCACGGTGCCCGGCCAGCCCCCGACTTTTTAATTGATAGAGCACAACACCTTCTATCTTAGAAATCTCAAAGAAGGCTGAGCACAGTGGCTCACGCCTGTAATCCCAGCACTTTGGGAGGCCGAGGCAGGTGGATTGTCTGAGGTCGGGAGTTCGAGACCAGCCTGGCCAACATGGTAAACCCCATCTTTACTGAAAATACAAAAATTAGCCAGGTGTGGTGGCACACGTCTGTAATCCCAGCTATTTGGGAGACTAAGGCAGGAGAATCACTTGACCTCGGAAGGCTGAGCTTGCGGTAAGTCGTGATAGCACCACTGCACTCCAGCCTGGGTGACAGAGCTAGACTCTATCTCAAAAAGAAAAGAAAAGAAAAGAAATCTCAAAGGATTCACAATTTGGAAGTCTGGCCACATCCTGTGGTAGATAGGTAAATTCTACCAATAGTCATAGTCATAACTCTTCTTCAACCATTCAGAAACAAATGTGTAAAATAGTCAGATGAGCTTCCTGAGTTCACACAGCAAAACATCTGGGGAATAAGAGGCATTTGATTTTTAGTCAGTCCCTCTCTATTTTCAAAATAACATTTCCTCTTTGGTTGCACAGCTAAATTTAAATAAAATAATGAAAGGTATTTATTTATTTGAGACACAGTCTCGTTCTGTTGCCCAGGCTGGAGTGCAGTGGTGCAATCTCGGCTCACTGCAACCTCTGCCGCCCGGGTTCAAGCGATTCTTGTGCCTCAACCTCCTGAGTAGCTGGGACTACGGGCATGCACCTCCATGCCTGGCTAATTTTTGTACTTTTAGTAGAGGGGGTTTCGCCATGTTGGCCAGGCTCGAACTCTTGACCTCAAGTGATCTGCCCACCTCAGCCTCCCAAAGTGCTGGGATTACAGACGTGAGCCACCGTGCCCAGCCAAAAGTTATTTATTTATCAAATATACTCAGTTAGTGGATATGATGATTAATTTTACGTCAACTTGCTTGGGCCATCAGGTGCCCAGATGTTTGGTCTAACATGATTCTGGGTGTTCCTGTGGGGTGTTTTTGGATGAGGTTAACATTTGAATCAGTAGACTGAGTAAGGCAGGTTGCTTCCCCTAATGTAGGTGGACCTCATCCAATCAGTTGAAGGCCTGAATAGAACAAAATGGTTGACACTTCCCCCAGTAAAGAACTCCTCCTACCTGACTCCTTTTGAACTGAGACATCAGCTTTTTCCTGCCTTTGGACTTGAGGACTTGAACTAAAACATAGACTCTTTCTTAGTTTTCCAGTCTGCTGGCCTTCTTGTGGGAACTACACCATTAGCTCTCCTGGGTCTCCAACTTGCCAACTCACCCTGCAGATCTCGGGACTTGTCAGCCTCCATAATCATGTGAGCCAATTCCTTATTATCTATCTATGTATGTATGTATGTATTTATTTATTTATTTATTTTGAGGCGGAGTCTCCCTCTGTCGCCGGATCTCAGCTCACTGCAAGCTCCGCCTCCCAGGTTTACGCCATTCTCCCGCCTCAGCCTCCCGAGTAGCTGGGACTACAGGCGCCCGCCACCTCGCCCGGCTAGATTTTTGTATTTTTTAGTAGAGACGGGGTTTCACCGTGTTAGCCAGGATGGTCTTGATCTCCTGACCTTGTGATCCGCCCATCTCGGCCTCCCAAAGTGCTAGGATTACAGGCTTGAGCCACTGCGCCCGGCCTGTATTTATTGATCTATCTGTCTATTCATCCATCCATTCATCCTATTGGTTCTGTTTCTCTGGAAAACCCTAATAGACTGACATTACACTAATGTCAACTAATTAAACTACCCCCAAAGGCTTCTCCAGCAAGAAAATCCCCTTTTGAAATGCTTGGCTATACAGAATTCAAACAGGATCATGGATTTTATTGACCAGAGAGAAATCAAGTTCAATATTGAAAAAAATTCTAGTACTGAAATACTAAATTTCTGGAAGATAGGCACTACGCTAGTTTTGCTTTATAGTTTTAGTACAGTGAATAATATAGAAATTATTTTTTTAATGAAACAACATTGTTTGATGGTGATGATAAGAGTAATGATAACCAGTAGGACTTCATAAGCTAGTGTTGTCATGATGATGCAAGCAAGGTAATATCTAGAGCAACTGGGAGTGATAGAATTTATTGGTGGAAGTCCACTCTGAAGGACGGTCCTTTTGTCTTGCTGATACTACAAAGAGGTGGGCTTCTATACTCAGCACTGACTGTGAGGCCAGCTTTTTATCTCTGCTCTGCACCTCTACCCTAGTGTTCTTTTCTGCCCTCTCATGCTCCTTTCCAGTGTCAGTGCTGAACACAACCCTTCTCTGCCTCTCAACTGCACCTCACCATTGTCCTGTTTTCTTCCATCCAATAAGGAAGGAGGGCGGAGCTGTGCCTTCCCTGGCAGCCAGCATCTTGGGGCTTGCTTCAGGCTCCACCTCCCACACTATCCACCACCTGCTGTGGACTACACAGCTCTCATCCAGATGCTGTTTTTCCATCCTAGGAGCTGACCTCATTGTCCCTGAGGCTGGAGCCATCTATAAGGCGACACTTGCCAATTTGGGAGTTTATGGCAGTTTTGTGTTTCCGGCACAGGAGTCAGCCTGTCCCATTATCTTTTGTCATAAATAAGGTATTAGCAACCACCTTTCCTCTCTGCACACAAACATGGCTGAAAACACAGAAGTGCGACTTGTATGTCACACATGGATATAGATTCACTAGTTTAGGAGTGTGGCTGCTGTTTATGGAAATTGCCAGCATACAGTTCTGCTTCCTGTTCTTGCAGACCAGCATGACATTTGGCTCAACTGAGCCCCTGTCATGGGTTGCCACACAAACATTGTCTGTCTGATGCCGTCATTTCCTGGCAGTGAACAATTATTCCACATTGCCTCAAGATGCCCTCACAGTGTCCCTCTCACAGCAGCAGAACCAGTCCTCAAAAGGCAAATGTGTGGCCAGAGCATTCTTCTGGAGAACATAGGCAGGAACAAAGCCAGTGTGGTTTACTGGAAAGCACACCAAATATAGTCCTAGGAGCATGGCCACACTATGTAGACAATAGAGGAACTGGCCCCTCCGCCACTCACCATTTAGTTGTTACAACCATACACGTGCCTTCCTGTGCCTTCCCTACCTGACATCACCAGGTGGGAAAGGTAGCAGCAGTTGGCTCTTTTCCATAATCACTGACCAGCCCCGCCACATAGCACTGTCAACTGGAGGCTACCACACACCCTTAGCAACCCAGCTAATAGCTGTCTTTCCAGATTTTGTTTTTTCACTGATGTGCACTGTGTTCTTGGCCACAGCCCTAACTTTACATGCTTCAATTTCCCCATTCTTTAAAGGAATTTAATAGCAATCCAAGTTAAATTCTGCATCCTTAGAACAGATTGTGCCACATTAGTGCAAAATATACTTCATCATATGTACATTGAGGATAATTAACTTACTACCTTAGTAATCCATCAAGTATCCAACTAATATTTACTTAATGTCTACTCTGTACATGTCATGGTACTACAGGCCCATTTTGAAGTTTGAAGAACAAATTATATATTGCTTGGAAATTTGTGTCTTTAAAAAGCTAATATCAATAGTTATTTCATATTTTAAATGACAAATACCTATTCAATACTTGGGACTCTTTAACATAAATTTAAATGCAACAGAGGGATAAAAAGTGAAAAATTCCATTGAGACATCAGGTTTTATGAGGACCATATATAATGTTAGTAATAAATGATGTGGAGTTTCCTTACTGGAAAGTACTACTTATGCCAGGCGCAGCAGGCCACGCCTGTAATCCCAGCACTTTGGGAGGGTGAGGCGGGAGGATCTCTTGAGCCCAAGAGTTCAAGACCAGCCTGGGCAACTTAGTGAAAAACCCATCTCTACAAAAAATTTAAAAATTAGTCAGGTGTGGTGGCGTGCACCTGTAGTTCCAACTACTCTGGAGGCTGTGGCGGATCACTTGAGCCCAGGAGTTCAAGGCTGTGTGTGCTATGATTGCGCCACTACACTCCAGCCCAGGTGGCAGAGCAAGGGTCTCAAAAGAGAAAGAAAGAAAGAAAAGACTAACCATAATCATTCCTTACAAGATACAAAGCATTATCCTGATACAGAAATGTTATGGAAACCCAAACTGATCTTTACACAGTTACTTGTAGGATCTCAGACCTTTGAAATAGTCATTTAAAAAAATTATTTATTTATTTGAAATAGTCATTTTTGATCCCCAGAAGGAAGAAATCACAAATTAAAAAAAGAAGCAGCTTAAGGCTCAGATCTGTAGATTGCTTTTTCAGGAACCCAGAGGACAGACAGCTGGGGAGGAAACTGCAGAGGAACTTGAGGTTTCTGGAGTGTGGATGGCTTACAAGTACCTGGCGACACCTTCACGCCCCAGGGTTGCCATGGCACCACCTTTCCAAAATACTGCTTCCTAGGTACAATATATCTTTTTTTTTTTTTTTTGTGAAACAAGTCTTGCTCTTTCGCCCAGGCTGGAGTGCAGTGGCGCGATCTCAGCTCACTGCAACCTCTGCCTTCCGGGTTCAAGCGATTCCCCTGCCTCAGCCTCCTGAATAGCTGGGATTACAGGCACGCGCCACCACACCCGGTTAATTATTGTATTTTTAGTAGAGATGGGGTGTCAACATATTGGTCAGGCTGGTCTCGAACTCCTGACCAAGAGATCTGCCCGCCTCAGGCTCCCAAAGTGCTGGATTACAGGCATGAGCCACTACGCCTGGCCGGTACAATCTATCTTTATTTTTATTTTTTTTTGTAATTTTTCTTTATCTACTGGCATCCCCATGGAGGCCCTTTCTCTCCCCAACTTTCCCTCGTGTGTGAAATAAAGACCACTGAATCTATTAACTTCCCAGGCCTTGAAATTCCATTTTCGCACATACTGCCACCTCTAAACGATTTCTGAATTTTTTCTTGTTACCCACTCAGCTAGGAGTTTCATTTGCCAAGCATTTTAACAGCAGAGAAGGCAATTCTGTGGGCCGATGCATTTGCGTTTAGGAGGCACAGATATCTCCTAATAACCTTCCTATCTTCACACTGGTGGCTTTTGAATTGTTCAGGGTTTTAGAAATACCATAATCTCAGCCTATTAAATATTAAGGGACTCCTTCAGATTCCCTGAGCCTTAAAGTTACGTTATGCAAATCTGTCCGAGTGTTTCCATGGTGCAGAATAAAAGTTATGGTAGGGTTTTTTGAAGCAGCATGACTATAAACGTCACTCCTGTCACTGCCTTTCACAAGAGCCCACTTGCTGTGAAATATTTTGAAAACAGAGCTTAAGTGGAGATAACGCAGAGCACAAACAGGCGGAAATAAGAATAAACCGTGCGTGGCAGGCAGAAACCCGGAGGTTGGCTGTTTCTGGAGGGGAAGAGAACGCTCTGTAAACCTGGAGGAGAAACCACGCGGGCCACTGTTTGGGGGCCTCCTGGGGGTCGTTTCCCTGGTCCCCTCGGGTTGGGGGGCTCCTCCAGGCCAAGGAAGCGGCCCCCTAAAACCGCTTCCGGGACTGCAGCTTCTCTCCCCACACTCCCAAGGAGCAGAGCTTTCTTGGGCCACAATTCTCCGCGACCCAAAAATAACTACACAGATGTGAGGAAAAGGGCCAAAGCCTACGGCACAGGGCGGAGCTTAGTTACAGCCTTATCGCTTATGGCCAGGAAGCTCGAAACCTAACCCAGCACCAACCTTTTATAGCCGGTCCCTCGAGCCCCGCCCTAGCAACTTCTCCTGGCAACGCCTCGCCCAGTGCTCTGCGGCCTTATCGGCCTCCGCCAGGCCTTTCCTGTTCCCCTCCCCCAGCCCGCGCCGCCCGGCCGCCCGGCTCACTTGACCAGCCCCAGGGGAGGGGAGGAGCGAATGGAAGCGTGAGGGGCGGGGCGCTGGGAGACGCTCGCGTCATCAAGATGCGCCGGGCGAGTTGCGGCGCCTGGTGTCTCAGGGAGGCTAGAGGTTCGGGGAGTTGGTGATATGGCGGAAGGCGCTGGGCTGGTGTGGATTCGCGGCCCCGGCTTCGGGTGCAAGGCGGTGCGGTGTGCCTCGGCTCGGTGCACCGTCCGTGATTTTATCCACCGGCACTGCCAAGATCAGGTGAGGATTTCGGTTCCTGTTAGGAAGGAGAAAGAGGCAGACAGGTGGCAGCGCTGGGTGCGGAGTAGGTCTGTCCGGAGGAGGAGGGGCGGGTACCTCTATTCTCTGGGGTTTTCACTTGTTGAGGCTGAGAGTTCCTCAGTGTTAAGGTGCTTCGAACTGTTACTCAGAGCTTCCTTTTCTTTTGTGGTGGTGGTTTGCCTCCCCACCAAGAGGGAGAAAAAAACTGTTAGAGGCACTTAGTCCGGCTCACAGTTACAAATACTTTGTTTCTCTTTCTTTATCCGTAAATATAACGGTCTTCTGGCAGTTGGGCAGGCTGATTTTTAAGGCTACAGTCTTCACCTTCTTACTGTGGTTATGTGACGTGTATTTTGTTCAGTTATCACACAGCCTTGTTAAGCCCCAGCCTGGAGAAGTATGTCATATCCGAACCCAGGCCAAAGGATGATTGGGGAGGAAAATTGATTCTTCTGGTCACTCGTTGTGACCAAGCATTCATTCACACGTGTGTCCTGTTGAGAGCCTGGGTTCTTAGGGCCTGTTATGTAGAAGTGTTCACTAATCATTTGATGGTCTTACTTGTCCATGCACATTTGCGGAAACCTACCAGGGACTTCCCAAGTTACACGTGCGCTTTTACTTAACTCTCAAGTAAGTAAGCTTTTACCAGCAATAAGATATTGAACCTATTCAGTTGTCAAAAGAATTTAGTGGTTTCCCTGAATCTAATTTTAATGTTGGCACTTGATCTAGAACTCTGTTCTTTCCGCACCTCATCCGTGCTTTCCTCGGCTATTTCCTCTGCTTACTATTTATAAGCTTAACAAATGTTAACGCTGCAGTCTAAACCAGATTTTTAAGAGACTTGGATCGATTCCGTGAAGAAGCAATGTGTGTTTGCAAATAATACGGCTTTTCACTTTCCATGTTTTCCTTCCTGCTCTGTAATCCAGTCTAAAAACTGTAAGCACAACTGTTTTTGACCATGAAAATAATTGCATTCTAATTCTTTTGAAAATAATTCTTTTCTCATGAGTACAGTTTTCTTTTCTCCTCTCTCTGCCCCCCGCCCACTGGCGGATTTTCACTCCTGTTGCCCAAGCTGGAGTGCAATGGCGCCATCTCGGTCACTGCAACCTCCGCCTCCTGAGTTCAAGCGATTCTCCTGCCTCGGCCTCCCAAGTAGCTGGGATTACAGGCGCCCGCCACCATGCCTGGCTAATTTTTGTATTTTTAGTAGGAACGGAGTTTCACCACGTTGGCCAGGTCTTGAACTCCTGACCTCGGGTGATCCTCCCACCTCAGCCTCCCAAAGTTCTGGGATTACAGGCTTGAGCCACTCTTTCGGGCCTATGAGTACAGTTTTCAAACTTGCTGACAATTGACCAAAGTGAAACCAGAAAAAATAGGATCTTAATCATGAGGTATGTTGGAAATAATTATTTTTAAATCGGAAGCAAGAAATAATAGGCCAGGTGCGGTGGCTCACGCCTGTAATCCCAACACTTAGGGAGGTCGAGGCGGGCAGATCACCTGAGGTCAGAAGTTCGAGACCAGCTTGGCCAACATGGTGAAACCCCATCTCTCCTAAAAATACACAAAAACTGGCTAGGCGTGGCGGCAGGCGCCTGTAATCCCAGCTACTCGGGAGGCTGAAGCAGGAGAATCATTTGAACCTGAGAAGTGGAGGTTGCAGTGAGCCAAGATTGAGCCATTGCACTCCAAACTGGGTGACAAAGATAGACTCGGTCTCAAAAAAAAAAAAAAAAAGAAATATAAATGAGTGGATTCAGTCAGAAACTTAAGAAACATGACCATAGCAAATATGAATAGAAACACAAAAGAGTATTTGATGAGATACTGGAACAAATAAGAATAGCTCAAGTTCACACCTATGTTTTTAAAAACAAAACTGTTCTGACACATGATGAAGTTAGTGTTAACTCCCACTGAGAAAATAAAAATCTGCCCTGCTTTTCATCAGGCTGGGATAACAGACACAAATAAAGCCAGCTGCAAAATTTATGTTTGTTTTTGTGACCCCCACACTACACCGATGTACAGCTACAGAGTTAACAGGAAATGGTGATATGTCATAATGTCATAATGACCCCCATGAAGGTCTGCTGCTTTCTTATTCACTGAGAAGCCTTGGTCTCAAAAACCAAATAATATCTAAGGAATTTTGCTGTTTGAAGTTCTCTCGATAAGAGTGAACCCTCCCACTCTTGCCCTGTGGAGAAGCATTCTTGATTTCCAACCCAGGACAGAGCTTCCCATTAAGGGTTTCTGGACACAACTTTCCACATTTATCTTAAATTTGTAGTTTCCAAGGAAAGAGGAGCCTTCACAATCCAGAGCTGATGTTGATGTTTTTATATACAGTCCTGTTTTATTTTGAACGTGTTTAAACACTGCTTGACGTAAATTTCACCTCAACCCCACCCTAGCCCCAAATCTTGTAATGACACTCCTTTCTTTGTGTTGGTGAGATACCCATGACTCCTGGTGTGCAGTTACCCTCGTTGCAGTGAATAAGTTTGACAGGTTTATCTCTGATAGCCGTAGGCTGATTGTGCTAAAACACACATGATAATTTGTGTTTGAAGCACTTTACAATGCACAAATGGTTAAAAACAGTTAAATTGAGTCTAAATGTTGTATCCTTTTTTCTGCTCGTGACGTCATTGACAAGAATCTTAACGTAGAAAATGCAATTTTGTTGATCAGTTGTTTTGTTTAATAAGCCATTCTGTTTGAAAATGAAGTGTACATAATTTCCTTGGTGTATACTTTCTGCCTTCATATTAATATCTTTTAAAATTATTTAGAAATACCTACCCATTAGACATACAGAAGGCTTCTAATGTATAAACATTAAATAGATACAAAATGTATTACATATCTCATTTAATGTTTACAACAGTTAAAGTATAAAGTATTTTAAAGACAAGAATAGTCCTTCATGTTACCTCATTGCAAATAGCCTGAGCTGAGCTCCCGTGCTCTTCTCTCCCGCCGTTATATTTGCCTAGGAAAACCCCAGATAACATAAATCCAACTCTCCACCTGTTCTGCCCTGGCTGGGCAGTGACTGTGGTAGAGAACTATAATCACATAGCTCAGTCTCCATACATCCACCAGCCTGGTACTGGTTGGTAATTCTGTATTTCCTTGGTCCAGAGTGGGCTTTTACTGGGTTACAGGACTGCTGAGAGTATTGATTCATGTAGGCTTTGGGGCAGCTCCACAGAATCTGGGGCTGCCCAGCATCTTCAACAACTTTGCACATTTTTGCTCATTTTTCATGTTTTTATGTCTCCCATGGTGTATTTATATTGGTTTATTAAAAACCATACTCTTGACTCCTTCCTTCTCTACTTCTTATTCCTACCTGTACTTTTTAGGATTGAGGACTACTTTTGATGTTCAATTTAGTTTTACCTGTTTAAGAAAGTCAGAAAATGGGACCTCCACAGTTATTTAATCTGAGTCCTGCATAGTCTTCTACCTTGACTTAGATTACCTATCAAAGAAGAAGCAGTTTTTGTTTTCACCGAAAAGACTGAAGTTTCTTCTATGTGTGATAATTAGGTAATATTGGGAAAAATTTATACCCAAAATGCATCATGTGAAATGACTTTTTTTCTCCTAGTAGTTGACATTTCCAATTCAACAAATATTAATTGAACACCCACTGTTGTAACCAGAGTAATAAAAAGACAGCTAGGTCCCGCCTTGTAACAAACTTAGATTATTATCTCATCGAAGGCATTAAAAAACCAAATTTGTCTCTAGGATGTTCCAGTGGAAAACTTCTTTGTGAAATGCAATGGAGCACTCATTAACAGCAGTGACACAGTGCAGCATGGAGCTGTTTATAGTTTGGAACCCAGACTTTGTGGTGGAAAAGGAGGTAGGACGTGAACATTGACTACTTAGTTGTAGCACATTTGTAGTCTTTATTTATTTTTATTTATTTATTTTTATATTCTGCTGCTGACATTTGCTGTCTTTAGCCATGGTATTAAATTAACAAATTTCTTAGTCTCTTTAGTATGCCAATATTGTTTTGCCTTATGAATTCTTTTATTTACTTAACCTGATTTTGGACATTTTCTCTTTTATTCTTTTGTTTTCTTTCTTTCTCTCTCTCTCTCTTTCTTTTTCTTTTCTTTTTTTTTTTTTTTGAGATACCATCTCATTCTGTCACCCAGGCTGGAGTACAGTGGTGTGATCATGGCTCACTGCAGCCTTGACCTCCTGAACTCAAGCAATACTCCCACCTCAGTTTCCCTGGTAGCTGGGACTACAGGCACACGCCACCATGCCTAGCTAAGTTTTGTGTTTTTTATAGAGATGGGGTTTCGCCATGTTGCTCAGGCTGTCTTTTATTTTTGTTGAGGAGGAAATATTGTATGATACTATTCCCACTTTCTTCAGCTGGATAGCTCTTAGGGAACCTAGGCTCTAAAACTTGGGGGAAAATTAAATGAAGAGAGATGGCCATTATTCTGTTCAATTTGCTGAATAAATAGTTTTTGTTTTTCTAAATCTCCTTCCACTTTAATCAGAATTTTCTCTCATTATTACAGTTCTAAAGGAAGTCTAAAGTTACCTTAGGAAACACAATTGTTTACAAGTTGAGGCAGATTAAGGTTTTGTTTGTATTAACACAACTACTAAGAAAGAAAATGAGAAAGCAAAAACAATATAAACAGTTGTTGGTATTTCTCCTAATGTAGTGACATGTGATCCCTAAGCGTTCTCAAAATCTACAGTGATTTGGTTTGGTTTTCAGAGAGCTGACATCTCAGACTGTATCCAGCTGTTTAAAATCGTGTCATTAAGAATGAAGCATGGGCTGGGCATGGCGGCTCACGCCTGTAATCCCAGCACTTTGGGAGGCCAAGGTGGGTGGATCACCTGGGTCAGGAGTTCGAGACAGGGCTGGCCAACATGGGGAAACCCCGTCTCTACTAGAGATATAAAGATTAGCCAGGTGTGGTGTTACCCGCCTGTAATCTCAGCTACTTGGGAGGCTGAGGCACAAGAATCACTTGAACCTGGGAGGTGGAGGCTGCAGTGAGCCGAGATTATGCCACTGCACTGCAGCCTGGGTCAACACAGTGAGACTCCGTCTCAAAAAAAAAAAAAAGAATGAAGCATGTGGCCAGGTGTGGTGGCTCACAACTATAATCCCAACACTTTGAGAGTCCAAGGTGGGAGGACTGTTTGAACCCAGGAGTTTGAGACTAGCCTGGGTAAGATGGTGAGACCGTGGTCTCTACAAAAAAAAAAAAAAGCTAGGTGTGTTGGCACACGCTTGTAATCCTAGCAAGTTGGGAGGCTGTGGTAAGAAGATCTATTGAGCCCAGGAGTTCAAGGCTGCGGTGAGCTTTGATTGCATCAAGCCATTGCACCCTAGCTTGGGTGACAGAGCAAGGCCCCATCTCTTAGGGGGAAAAAAAATGAGTGAATGAAGCATGTCGTATCAGCCAGTGAGAGCTTAAAATTGCCTTTCCTTCTAAACTCATTGAAAAATCTCACTATATACTTTTTAAGTCCTTAATCTGAGAATCTTGGTGTATCTGTCATTGGGTAAAGCTTTTTAAGTATTCTAGCTGTACAGGTATTATACCTGTGTGCAAATAACTAACACAAGGATAAATAATTAGATTTGGGAAGGCTAGGTATTTTATCTCAGAACTATAAAATGAAAGGTGAAAGGCATGAGGTTCTTTTACTTTCGCTGCCTGAATTAGAACCTTGATGTTCATCTTTTCTGAAAGAAAAAAAAAAAAAAGTAGAGATCATTGTTAATCTTGTGATATAGATTGTTTTCACAAATTCTGCTTTTATTCATCCTTGAACACATTTTAACCTGCTTTCTCCAAATACATCTGTTCAGGTTTTGGATCTATGCTCCGAGCACTTGGTGCTCAAATTGAGAAGACAACCAATCGAGAAGCTTGTCGGGATCTCAGTGGAAGGAGACTACGTGATGTCAATCATGAAAAAGCGTAGGATGCCCACCTTTGTTTGTTTTTTTTGATACTTTCCTATCAGTAGTGATGATACATATGCCATGTATATTGGAAATGGAAACTTAAAATATTTACATGTGAATTTATTATCAGATTTAACCTTTTTGATAATTTAATAATTATCTTTGGGATTTAGTTAAGATCAGTATCATATGCTAGTAGTAAACATGGCGTACCATTCTAAGAGAATTATCACAGTATGAGCAAGTGCATTAATTCATCAGGGACATTTTATATATAAAAGTGTATATGTAATGTATCCATTCAGTTACATCTCTTCCTCCCTCATCCCCAGAATGGCTGAATGGGTAAAACAACAAGCCGAGCGAGAGGCTGAAAAGGAGCAGAAGCGGCTGGAGCGACTGCAGCGGAAGCTTGTAGAACCCAAGCACTGCTTCACCAGCCCCGACTACCAGCAGCAGTGCCATGAGATGGCTGAGCGTCTGGAGGATTCTGTCCTCAAAGGTGAGAATGAGGATTCTTTAGTGTGTTCAGCTGGCACCCCTGAAGCCAGCTGTTCAGACTGCTCTACACTACACACAAAGAGCAGTTCTTAAGCTTTTTTTAGGTTACAGATGTCTGAGAATCTGATGAAAACCTTGGAACTTTTATCCTCAAAAATGAACACAGTATATTTTTTAAAAAAGAGCACACACAACATTTGGCATTTTTTTTTTTCCCCCAAGATGGAGTCTTGCTCTGTCACCCAGAGCTGTAGTGCAATGGCACGATCTCAGCTCACTGTAACATCCGGCTCCCACGTTCAAGCAATTCTCCTGCATCAGCCTCCGGAGTAGCTGGGATTACAGGCGTGCGCCACCACGCCTGGTTAATTTTCATATTTTTAGTACAGACAGGGTTTCACCATGTTGGCCAGGCTGGTCTCAAACTCCTGACCTTGTGATCTACCCGCCTTGGACTCCCAAAGTGTTGGGATTATAGGCGTGAGCTACCATGCCCAGCAAACATTTGGCATATTTAACCCCTGAATTCCATTGGGTCATGGGCCCCAGGTAAGAACATTTTTGTTTGTATTTAGAGATGAGCTAAGTCTTCAGAAGATGTCTAGACCTCAAAGAATTTCCTGCCGGTTTTAGGTCAGTTCTTAATGTGAATGATTATCATTAACTTTTTTTTTTTTTTTTTTTTTTTTGAGGCGGAGTCTCGCTCTGTCACCCAGGCTGGAGTGCAGTGGCGCGATCTCGGCTCACTGCAAGCTCCGCCTCCCGGGTTCCCGCCATTCTCCTGCCTCAGCCTCCAGAGTAGCTGGGACTACAGGCGCCGCCACCACGCCCGGCTAATTTTTTGTATTTTTTTTTAGTAGAGACAGGGTTTCACTGTGTTAGCCAGGATGGTCTCGATCTCCTGACCTCGTGATCCGCCCGTCTCGGCCTCCCAAAGTGCTGGGATTACAGGCTTGAGCCACCGCGCCCGGCCTATCATTAACTTTTGTTTTTAGCATCCAAAACATTATGGCAGGCTTAGCATGGGAACAATTGAATAAGAAACAATCTTTTTCCATCAAAAAGGTTATGACATAACAGGAAAAAGACAAGTGTATGCAAATAACTAACACAGGAATAAATAATTAGGTTTGGCGAAGGCTAAGTATGAACTTGTCAGTCTCAAAAGTTATGAATTGTGCAATGGTGCCTTAAAAATCTGCTTCTAGACTAGAATGTTTATTATTTTAAATCTGTGTAAATTTGGGATTAACTGTATAAAATGTTGGTATCTTAAGAAATTTAAATCTAGAACTGTAGATTGCAGCTCTTTTTGCAATCCATGTTATTTATAATTTCTTTAAACTCAGTCCCTATAGTAGAAACTGAGTTGTTTAAATTTCTGGTTAGGTATGCAGGCTGCCTCCAGCAAGATGGTTTCAGCAGAAATCAGTGAGAATCGGAAACGACAATGGCCTACCAAATCTAAAACAGACAGAGGAGCCAGTGCGGGAAAGAGGAGATGCTTCTGGTAAGTGTTTCACTTTCATTCCCAACTGATCTTTGAGGACTGATATGAGACATTTTCTCTTGTTTATCTGGCACAAACACATTTTTGTGTAATGTTTGATGGGAGCTCAGAAAATTTCCAGAGTGCTTCAGGCTTTAGGTTTCAGTGATTGTCACATTGTACATACTGCAGTAATGGTTTCTGCTGTGAATGCCGTTAATTGAATGTAAAGGATGAATTTTTACCTTACACTGAAACATAAAAATAGCTTTATATTTGAATTACTTTTTTGGTGTTGAAGGGGTTTAACTTTTAGAAATTCTAGGTGGAAATCAAGCTGTACTTCCAGTTGGTTGTTTTCTGTAGTTTTTTGCGGTCATTGAGGTCTGGTCACTTTGCCAGACTTCTCTTCACCACTTTCGCACTTGAGGGTAAAAAGCACAGTAGTACTTTTTCTTGTTCATTTTCTGATAGTTCTCTTGTCCCTCTAGTTGGTCCTCTTTGTTGCCAGTGACTTCCCTTGGGCCAAGTTCTTAAAAATAAGTTTATCCCCTTTGGGGATAAACAGATAATTATTAATCAAAGATCATATAACACTGTGAGTTCAGCATACAATGTTTGTTCTTTTTGAAATGAGAATTAAATGTTCCTGAGAGAAAGGGTGGTGACACTACCTGTGGTTTGTATTTTTTTTTGATGAGGTTTACTGAGGTATAATTTATATATAGCAAAATTCACCCTTTTTGGTTGATTGGTTCTATGACTTTTGAAAAATGTATGCTATGTAGTCATGTAACCACCACCATAATCTAGATAGTATTTTAATGACCTGAAATAGTTCCCACGTGCCCTTTTGTAGTTAAGTCCCTTTTCCCACCTCCAGACCCTGGCAACCATTGGTCACCAGTGTGATATTTGTTACTATGGTTTAGTCTTTCCTAGGATGTCATATAGCCTTTAGTGTCTGGCTTCCCTCACTTAATATAAAGCTTTTGAGATTCATCCATGGTAGTGTATGTATCAGTAGTTCATTCTTTTTTATTACTCAGTATCATTTCATGGTATGAACGTACCACAGTTTGTTTATCCAGTCTCCATTTGGTAGACATTTGGGTAATTTCTGGGTTTGAGTAATTATTAATAAAGCATTGGGGTTTTTTTTGTTTTTTTTTTTTTTTGAGATAGGTTCTCACTCTATTGCTGAGGTTGGAGTGCAGTGGCGCGATCTCGGCTCACTGAAGCCTTGACCTCCCGGGCTTAAGCTATCCTCCCATGTCAGCCTCCTGAGTAGCTGGGGCTAGGGCGAATACCACCACGCCCAGCTGATGTTTTTGCACTTTTCTGTGAAGACAGGGTTTTGGCATGTTGCCCAGGCTGGTCTCAAACTCCTGACTTCAGGTGATCCTCCCGCCTCAGCCTCGCAGAGTGCTGGGATTATAGGCGTGAGCCACTGCTTCCAGCCCACGCATAGGATTTATAAATGTGTGTGTGTGTGTGTGTGTATTTTAATATTTATTATTGGGCAACACCTCTATAAAACAGAATAATTGTTCCTAGGATTTTCTTTATATTTTTTTTCACCAATCAAGTCAAGGAGCAACACCGAATAATTTTCTTCTTTTCCTTCTTTTTTTTTTTGAGACAGAATCTTGCTCTGTCACCCAGGCTGGAGTGCAGTGGCATGATCTCGTCTTACTGCAACCTCCACCTCCCAGGTTCAAGCAATTCTCCTGCCTCAGTCTCCTGAGTAGCTGGGACTACAGCCATGTGCCACCACACCTGGCTAATTTTGTATTTTTAGTAGAGACGGTGTTTCACCATGTTGGCCAGGCTAGCCTTGAACTCCTAACCTCAAGTGATCCACCCACCTCAGCCTCCCAAAGTGCTGGGATTACAGGCGTGAGCCACCACGCCCGGCTGGATTTTCTTTATAACTATCATTATCATTATTATTATTATTAATTATTTTTGAGACAGAGTCTCACTGTGTGGCCCAGGCTGGAGTGCAGTGGCGTGATCACGGCTCACTGCAACCTCTGCCTCCTGGGTTTAAGTGATTCTCCTGCCTCAGCCTCCCGAGTAACTAGTACTACAGGCACTGCCACCAGGCCCAGCTAATTTTTATATTTTTAGCAGAGACGAGATTTCACCATATTGGCCAGGCTGGTCTTGAACTCCTGACCTTGTGATCCACCCACCTTGGCCTCCCAAAGTGCTGGGATTACAAGCGTGAGCCACCACGCCTGGCCAACTATTATTTTATCTAATTTCCAACTGTTGAAGTTAATGTAATATGGCGGAAAAAAACTAAGCAAAATCAATTTTGCTTTTAGAGATTCAGAACTTTAGAAAGGAGATCCTCTTGGATCTTTGGGACAGTTGGTTCCAGTCTCATTGAAATTTTTTCCTTCTGTTTATAAGCTCTGGAATATCTTTTTCCTGAATGTACCTGTTCTTCATCTCAAGCTAGCATAAACAGATTCTGTTTCCTGAACAAACTATAACTCTTTGCTTTATTTATTTATTTTTGAGACGGAGTCTCACTCTGTCACCCAGGCTGGAGTACAATGGCGCGATCTCAGCTCACTGCAACCTCTGCCTCCCAGGTTCAGGTGATTCTCCCACCTCAGCCTCCTGAATAGCTGGGATTATAGGTGCGTGCCACCACACCCAGCTAATTTTTGTATTTTTAGTAGAGATGGGGTTTCACTATGTTGGCTAGTCTGGTCTCAAACTCCTGACCTTGTGATCTGCCTGCCTTGGTCTCCCAAAGTCCTGGGATTACAGGCCTGAGCCACCGTGCCCAGCCAACTCTTTACTTTACATAGAAGCTACAAATGCTGTTAAATATTTCTGTTGCTTCTGACAGGTTGGGCATGGAGGGACTAGAGACTGCAGAAGGGTCCAGCTCTGAGAGCTCAGATGATGACAATGAAGAAACACCAAGCACTTCAGGAATGGGTTTCCATGCTCCAAAAATTGGCAGCGATGGTGTTGAGATGGCAGCCAAATTTCCCAGTACTCAGAGGGCGAGAGTAGTGAATACAGACCGTGGACCACCGGAACAACTGCAGATCCCGGTGACTGACTCTGGGAGGCATATTTCGGAAGACTTATGTGCTGGGCTGGGGGAGTCCAAAGAGCATTTGGAAAGCAGGATAGTTACAGAAACAGAAGAGACCCAGGAGAAGAAGGCAGAGACTAAAGAACTCATAGAAGAGGAACCCACTGGGGCTGGACTGAGTAAGGATAAAGAGACAAAAGAAAGGACTGATGGGGAAAGAGTTGCCGAGGTAGCACCTGAAGAAAGGGAAAACGTTGCCGTTGTCAAACTGCAGGAAAGCCAGCTAGGAAACACAGTAAGTATGTTTTGGGGTTGATATCTAGAGCTAAATCAATTTAATCTCCACAATAAGTCATTAAAATGAAAATACGCTTTTCCTCCTCAGCTGCTTAGTGAAAGGCTTGTTTGATTTTAAGAAGTACGGATTATGGTGAAGCTTGCCTTGTTCCCCAAAAGACTTTTTTTAAGCTCTGGCATTTATAGTATGTTGCCACTAGGTGGTGTCCTTGATTCCATATTGTATCAATTGTAAGATGCATGTTTTCTACATTTTAGCATGTCTAAGATGTGTATAACATATAACTTAATTGGTATTGTTTATTCTTAGTAATACATGAACAAGAGTATATTACGATCGATGGCATTTTAGATTTGATGAAATGCGCTCATTTTTCCTGTCACTAAATTGCTACTCAGCTTTTTCTAATGTGAGGATAGTTTGAACAATAGTTTCAGCTGAATGTGAAGACCTCTTTTATAGAAGAGGAACCTCTCCTTTTAAATGTATCATTAAATCTTAAGTACCCACAGTCAGCCTTTTAAAAAAGGCATCTTCAGCCAGGTGCGGTGGCTCATGTCTGTAATCCCAGCACTTTGGGAGGCCGAGGCGGGCAGATCACTTGAGGTCAGGAGCTCGAGACCAGCCTGGCCAGCATGGTGAAACCCTGCCTCTATTAAAAATACAACAACAACAAAAAGTAGCCAGGCATGGTGGTGCATGCCTGTAATCCCAGCTACTCAGGAGGCTGAGGCACGAGAATTGCTTGTGCCCTGGGAGGCAGAGGTTGCAGCGAGATAATGAGATTGTACCACTGCACTCCAGCCTGGGCGACAGAGTGAGACTCCATCTCAAAAAATAATAATAAAATAAAAAAGGCATTTTTATTTCATTCTCTCAAAAAGTTGGTTTTTCACTGTCTACAATGGACTGGCTTCCAGCAAAAATCTCTGATGTTCTTTGATCTAATGGTTTGCTTTTTAGAATAGGTGAAACCTAAACTACTTAATTTCCTTCGATAAACACAAAACCTACCATTCGTTTAGCCAGCACCTTCCCCTACCCCCAGTAAATAAAAATGCATAAATTGCCCTTTCTGGTGAGAATATTGGAATTTTTTTATGCTAAGGGCTTTACAGTCTCTGGAGTTGTAAGCATGTAATTTTTATGTTACGTGTATGCATTAGATAAGAGCTTTATCCGGACTGAAGTCTTAGAAAAATAAAAAAGGAATCATAGGATAAAACCTGATATTTTTCAATGTTAGCCATGGAGTTTTGTTCTTGATGTTGTAGTAATAGCTGCTGTATTCCTAACAACCAGGTGTGATTATTTAAACACACATAAGTGGTATTTTAGAATTTGGTCACAAATAAGCCAAGGTTAACTCCCAGAAATCTAACAAAATAGCTTTATTAAGAAAACAAAGATCAACTAGAAAGATAGAGTGTGTCTCCAGAGCTCTTTAGTATTTTAAAACTGTAAGAGAAAGTTATTCTCCGAATATAGTTTTTAAAAATCATCCAAAGATGAACATTTTCATTCTTTTCAAGGTATCATTAGCAGTATTTAATTTTGTCTTTTTTTTTTTTTTTTTTTTTAACACAGAGTCTTACTCTGTTGCTCAGGCTGGAGTGCAGTGGTGTGATTTCTGCTCCACCTCCCAGGTTCAAGTGATTCTCCTGTCTCAGTCTCCGGAGTAGCTGAGACTACAGGCACGTGCCACCACACCTGGCTAATTTTTGCATTTTTAGTAGAGATGGGGTTTTACCATGTTGACCAAGCTGGTTTCGGATTCCTAACTTCAAGTGTTCCACCTGCCTCCACCTCCCAAAGGGCTGGGATTACAGGCTAATTTTGTCTTAAAGTCTATAAAGGCACTTGGTGGGTAGAACAGTTGCGAGTCTATTGAACAGCATTTGAGTTTGTTATATAAGGGGGAGCTCTGACAGTTAGTCTTAATTACTCAATTAGAATGGAAAGCATTAAGATTATGGAATTAATAGATTCAGAAGCGTGGGATTCTCATTAAGCTTTTAGGAGTGCCTACTCTTTTCTGTGGGAATAGTGTGGGGATAGGCTGGCTATATTTTACTGTTTAGATTTTTACTAGAAAAATCAGAAAAGAAAGAGCAATATTAAAAATCTGTTTGGGAATGCTATACTTCTGTTACTGTTCTGAATGCTTTTTTCTAAATGTATAGATGAAAAATTAGTTTTTATGTATATTGAGAATACTTACGGAATAACATGTGGATGGATGATTAAAATTCAGTTGCAGGATATGGCAAATTAAATGAAAAATTCTCAAGAAATAAAAGGTACGCGACAGTTAAAGAGTTTTTATTCAGAGGAAGAAGCCTGTTTTAAATACTTTCTTATTTTTTTCCCCCAGGTTATTGATAAGGAAACTATAGATTTATTGGCGTTCAGCTCTGTTGCAGAACTGGAGTTGCTGGGTTTGGAGAAGCTCAAATGTGAACTGATAGCCCTTGGACTGAAATGTGGGGGCACTCTGCAGGAGCGGGCAGCAAGACTCTTCTCTGTCAGAGGACTAGCAAAGGAGCAAATTGACCCGGCTTTATTTGCCAAGCCTTTGAAAGGAAAGAAAAAATGAGTATCATCAGAGCTGATTCCTATTGCTTTATAGTGTCTACCATTTATAACCTGCATAATGTGGACTCTTGACCAGTATTCCTGTTGATATTAAAAGCTAACTTTTTAGTAACCCAATTCTAACTATCCCTTTTCCTTGTTAGGTGTCTATAGAGTTAACGTCTGAAACCATCTGGGCCTTAAATTTTCTTTGTCTAGTTTTCTATAATGTACTTAATAAATATAGGGCTATTCACATTTTTTGGTTTGATCTCGTGTCATTTAGGTAATGAATCTATCCAAGGAATCTATCCTTTTGACCCAGGTTATCAAATTTGTAGACAAGTTTATTTATAATGGTCCCTTCTTACCCATTTAATGTCTGTAGGGGCTGTGTTGATAATTTCCTTTTCATTATGATACTGGTAATTTCCTAATCAGGTTGGGTAGGGGTTTATCAGTTTTATTAATCTGACTTGTTTTTTATGTTTTATTATTTTTTATTTTTTTGAGACAGAGTCTTGCTCTGTCGTCCAGGCTGGAGTGCCATCTTGGCTCACTGCAAGCTCCGCCTCCTGGGTTCACGCCATTCTCCTGCCTCAGCCTCCCAAGTAGCTGGGTCCACAGGTGCACACCACCACGCTCAGCTAATTTTTTGTATTTTTAGTAGAAACGGGTTTCACTGTGTTAGACAGCATGGTCTCGATTTCCTGACCTCATGATCCACACCTGCCTAACTTTTAAAGAACCAACCTTTGGTTTTATTTTTCTCAATTGTTTATATAATTGATTTATTTTCTTTCTTCTACTTAGCTTGAGTTTCCTTTGATCTTTTTAGTTCCTTAAGATGAGCCTTAGGTCATTGATCTTAGACGTTACTTAAAATACATATTTAAAGCTATACATTTTCCTTTAAACATTACTTTAGTTGTGACTTTACAATTTTATTATGTTGTATTTTTATTATTCCGTTCTAATTTTCCTTTTTATGTTGTATTTTTATTATTCAGTTCTAATTTTCCCTTTTTTTTTTTTTTGAGATGGAATTTCACTTTTGTCACCCAGGCTGGAGTGCAGTGGTGCAATCTCAGCTCACTGTAACCTCTGCCTCCCGGGTTCAAGTGATTCTCCTGCCTCAGCCTCCTGAGTAGCTGGGATTACAGGTTCCAGCCACCATGCCTAGCTAATTTTTGTATTTTTAGTAGAGATGAGGTTTCACCACAGTGGCCAGGCTGGTCTTGAACTCCTGACCTCAGGTGATCCACCCACCTTGGCCTCCCAAAGTGCTGGGATTACAGGTGTGAGCCACCACACCCAGCCTCATTATTTTCTGATTTCCTCCCTGAATAATTCTTTGACCCATGGATTATCAAAAGTGGGTTGTCTGATTAGCAAACATTTGTTGCTGATTTCTACTTTTAATTCCATTGAGGTCAGAAAATATCCTCTTTATGATTTCAGTCCTCTTAGTTTTATTGAGACTTGTTTTATGACCCAATATATTGTCTGTCATGGTGAATGTACCACATACAGTTTAAAAGAATGCATATTTTAGGCCAGGTGTGGTGGCTCATGCCTGTAATCCCAGCACTTTGGGAGGCTGAGGTGGGAGGATCATTTCGAGACCAGCCTGGGCAACGTATAGCGAGACCATGTCTCTAAAAAAAAGAATATATAATTTGAATTGTTGGGTTAATATGTTCTGTAATATCGATTAGATTAAGTGGTTGATAATACTGTTCAGATCTTCTATGTCTTTACTGATTTTTTTGTTTATTTCTATCAGGTGCTGAGAAAGGATGTTAAAATCTTCAATTACGATTGTGGAATTGTCCATTTCTTTCTTAAATGCTACCAGTCTTTGCCATATTTTGAAACTCTAATAGCTTAGGTTATGTTATGTCTTCCTAATGTATTGACTATTTTATCATTATGAAATTTCCCTCTGTCTATGGTAATTTGGGTTAGAAATCTACTTTATCTTATGTGAATATAGCCACTACAGCCTTCTTAAGCTTAGTGTTTGTACAGTATACCTCTTTCTATTAATTTACTTTGTACTTCTGTGCCTATTTAAAGTAGTTTATTTAGGCCGGGCGCGGTGGCTCAAGCCTGTAATCCCAGCACTTTGGGAGGCCGAGACGGGCGGATCACGAGGTCAGGAGATCGAGACCATCCTGGCTAACACGGTGAAACCCTGTCTCTACTAAAAAAAAAATACAGAAAACTAGCCGGGCGAGGTGGCGGGCGCCTGTAGTCCCAGCTACTCGGGAGGCTGAGGCAGGAGAATGGCGTAAACCCAGGAGGCGGAGCTTGCAGTGAGCTGAGATCTGGCCACTGCACTCCAGCCTGGGCGACAGAGCGAGACTCCGCCTCAAAAAAAAAAAAAAAAAAGTAGTTTATTTAAACATTTACTTGAGTCTTGCATTTTTATATATTGTATCTGTACCTTTTAATAAGTGTTTATTAACATTAAATGTAATTATTAATAGGTTTCTAATATTTTACATGTTTCCTGTTTAGATAAGATTATTTTATAATTGTATTTTAATTTATTGACTCTTTATACTGTTTTAATAATGTTTTTGAGTTGGATGTTCTAGTGATTACAATATACATTGTTAATTTTTCAGTCTACCTAGAGTTGATGTGCCACGTCACATAAAATGTAGAAATCTTTTAAGTGTGTACATCCATTTATCATACCTGTCTTTTATGCTGTAGTTGTCACACATACTAAATCTACATATATTGTAAGTCTTGTCATAAGTTACAATTTCTGCTTTAAATAATGATATGTATTTTAAAGAAATTAAGAGGAAAAAATAAAATCTTTTCTATGTATTCACATATTTACCATTTCTAATATTCTTCATTTCTTCTTGAAGATCTAATAGCCTTTCCCTTAAGCCTGAAGAACTTTCTGTAGCATTTTTTATGTCTCCTGGCAACAAATTAGTTTTCTCTCTTTTTTTTTTTTTTTTTTTGAGACAGAGTTTCGCTCTTGTTGCCCAGGCTGGAGTGCAATGGCACAATCTCAGCTCACTGCATCCTCCACTTCCTGGGTTCAAGCAATTCTCCTGCCTCAGCCTCCTGAGTGACTGGGATTGGGCATGTGCCACCACACCCGGCTGATTTTGTATTTTTAGTAGAGACAAGGTTTCTCCATGTGGTCAGGCTGGTCTCAAATCCTGACCTTGTGATCCACCCACCTCGGCTTCTTAACGTGCTGAGATTACCACTGCGCCTGGCCAGTTTTCTTTTTTTTTTTTTTTTGAGATGGAGTCTCGCTGTGTCGCCCAGGCTGAAGTGCAGTGGCCAGATCTCAGCTCACTGCAAGCTCCACCTCCCGGGTTTACGCCATTCTCCTGCTTCAGCCTCCCGAGTAGCTGGGACTACAAGCACCTGCCACCACGCCCAGCTAGTTTTTTTGTATTTTTTTAGTAGAGACGGGGTTTCACTGTGTTAGCCAGGATGGTCTCTATCTCCTGACCTTGTGATCCGCCTGTCTCGGCCTCCCAAAGTGCTGGGATTACAGGCTTGAGCCACTGCGCCCGGCCAGTTTTCTCTTTTTTAAAAAGAATTCCTTGGCTGAGTGCAGTGGCTCAGGCCTGTAATCCCAGCACTTTCGGAAGGCTGGGTGGGTGGATCATTTTAGGTCAGGAGTTCAAGACCCGCCTGGCCAACATGATGAAACCCCGTCTCTACTAAAAATACAAAAAAGTAGCCAGGTGTGGTGGCGCGTGCCTGTAATCCCAGCTACTTGAGAGGCTTAGGCATGAGAATTGCTGGAACCCAGGAGGCGGAGGTTGCAATGAGCCAAGATTGTGCCACTGCACTCCAGCTTGGGTGACAGTGAGACCCTGTCTCAAAAAAAATAATCTCTTCACAGATCTTGTTCCACTGTCTTCTGGCCACCTTTGTTTCTGATGACAAGTCAGTGGATATTCGAATAGTTGTTCCCTTTATAGAATGTGTCTTTCTCTTTGGCAGCTTTCAGGTGTGGTGTTCTATGTATTTATCCTGGAGTTTGATGAACTTCTTGGCTCTAAATTTATGCTGTTTAATCAAATATAGGAAAGTGTGAGCCATTATTTCCTCAGGTCTTTTTCCTGACCCGTGTTTCTCTCCTGGGACTTCAGTTACAAATATACTAAGCCTCAGTCTCAATCTCGAGTCTCTCTTCCCCCGCTACCCCCCACCAAACGGTTCTCTGTGTTCTTCAGATGATTTCTGTAATACAGCTAAGTTGATGGAGAGTCTTCAAACCAAAGTTGCCTTTTGGAGGAGCTGGCGTCTTGCCGGAATGGGCCTGCCTTAGTGTCTGCACTGTGCTCATTGGCTATAGAGTCCCCAGAAAGTGTGGCCTAAGTGTGAACCTGGTGGCCCCCCCACAGCAGGAGATCTGAGAGGCGTGTTTTTGTGGCTACCACAGTATGTTCTGTTGCTTAGGGAGGATTGTTTTTCCAGTCTGGGTAGTTGGAAACAGTTTTCTTCAAATTATGTGGATGCCTGTTCAGATCTTAAAAAGCACACTCAAAGGGAGAAGGGAAACATTTAGATTAAGAGAAGGTTAACTTTTTTTTTTTTTTTTAAACGGAGTCTCTGTCGCCCCGGCTGGAGTGCAGTAGCACAGTCTCAGGTTCATGCCATTCTCCTGCATCAGCCTCCCAAGTAGCTGGGACTACAGGCACGTGCCACCACACCCGGCTAATTTTTTTGTATTTTTAGTAGAGACGGGGTTTCACCTTGTTAGCCGGGATGGTGTCGATCTCCTGACCTTGGGATCCATCCGCCTCGGCCTCCTAATGTGCTGGGATTACAGGTGTGAGCCACTGCGCCCAGCCTAGTGAAGGTTTACTTTATAAGATTAGAGGTTCGTCTTTGGGAGACTCAGGCAGCCATGCCCAAATAATTTTTCTTTTGTGGCAGCATGAAGCTGGCTGGGCCGGTGCCCCTTTCCTAATTGGCCTGGTTATCCTCTTCAGGTTGCCAGAGCTCTAGCTGGGCCCTGCTTTATTTAGCATGGGAGTGTGAGCAGCTGTTGCCCTGCTCCCCGCAGGCAAATGGACCTTGACTGGCAAAATGAAAAGACGAGTTTTGTAATTGCCCCCTCTCTTGTAGCATTAAAGGCTAGAAGTAAGGAGGCCGCTGATCGGCAGAAACTGACCATCTTGTCACTCTCATAGGTGGCTGTAGTTCTTCCAGCCCTCACTGATCTGTGCATAGGAATGTTAATGGGCTTTTGCTGTGGGTCCATTTCACTCACCCACACATTTTGATTTGGAGATAGCTACCTTCCTCCTTCCTCTTCTAGTGCTCATACCGCAAGCTTCCTCATTATATTCCTTTTGTGAGTTCAAATAGGAGTTTGCAAGAGGGAATTAAATATGCTCAGATTACCTTATTGAGCCAGCACCTGTTGGTGATTTTCAAGGTGAAAAGTGCCCCCCCCCCGACCCCTGAGAAAGTCTAAGAACACCAGGTGTTAATTCTAGGCTGGTTCTCATCAAAATCATAAAAGCATTGCCTTAAACTTTATGGCCTTATTTGTGTGCCTGAACAAGAATACAGGAAAGGATTATAGACTCCAGGCGGCCCTGTGCCAGCCACACTGTTGCTGCAAGCCACCTGCCTATTGGCCTGTTTCTGGGAGGAATCTCTAGATTCAGTCAGTGCTAGTCTCATCCTTGGTGTGTTTGGTATTACTTTTTCTTTGCATTCACCTTCATGAGATTTCCTTTGAGAAAAACTAAATTAATGATGCTCTGTAAAGTAAGCCTACACTCAAACCATTCATAGGTCATTGATTCAGGGTGGCCCCCACATAATACTGATGAGCTGAAGGAAAGAGTGTGCATGGTCATACTTTGGTTTTCCCTGGAATACAGGCCATGTGGTGTGGTGAGCCTTAGGGCAAGGGTTTTAGAGTTTCTGATCTGGGTCTAAATCCCGATTTTCTTCCTTTCTAATAGTGTTTCATCAGACAAGCTCCATAGCCTTTCTGAGCATCAGTCCCCTACTCCTGCTATTAAATGGGGTCATAGCTACTTTTAGGGATGTTAGAATTAAATAAAGTAGTATGTAAGATTCCTAGCACAGTGCTTAGCAAATTTGTAGTTGCTCAGTAAATGGAAGCTGTTGGAATACTCTACAGCACCATTGTCCAATAGAAATGTAATATGAGCCAGATAATGTAATTTTACTTTTTTTTTTCAGTCATTAAAAAGTACAAAGAATTAGCCAGGTGTGGTGGTGCATGCCTGCAGTTCTAGCTACATGGGAGGCTGAGGTGGAAGGATTGCTTGAGCCCAGGAGTTGAAGGCTGCAGTGAATTTTTTCTTTCTTTTTTTTTTGTTGAGATGGAGTCTCACTCTGCTGCCCAGGCTGGAGTGCAGTGGCACGATCTTGGCTCATTGCAACCTCTGCCTCTTGAGTTCCAGTGATTCTCCTGCCTCAGCCTCCCGAGTAACTGGGATTACAGGCATGCGCCACAATGCCCAGCAAATTTTTGTATTTTTTGTAGAGATGGAGTTTCACCATGTTGGCCAGGCTGGTATTGAACTCCTGACCTCAAGTGATCTGCACGCCTCAGCCTCCCAAAGTGCTGGGATTATAGGCGTGAGCCACCATGCCCGGCCAATGATGCAGTGAACTTTGAAGGCGTCACTGCAACTCCAGCCTGGGCGACAGAGTGAGACCTCATCTCAAAAAAAAAAAAAAAAAAAAAATTACAAAGAAGCAAGTGAAATTAATTTTAGCAATATATTTTATTTAACCCCAAAATATTCAAAATATTTCAAAGTAATAGAAAATTATTAATGAGATAGTTTACATTTGTGTGCTAAGTCTGAAATCTGGTGTGTATTTTACACTTACAGCACTTGTCAATTCACAGTGGCTACATTCCAGGTGCTTAATAGCCCCGTGTGACTTTCAGCTCCTGTATTAGGCAGTGCCCCTCTAGAACACATCTAAGGCAAGGCAGTGAGCACAGCAGAACTGTCCACCTTAATCCAAACACATGTGTACAGAGCTGAATCAAAACCAAATCAGGCTGGGAAGACCTGGGGCTTTTAGCACGCTCTGCCCTTCCCTGAGCCACCCTTGTGATCAAGTGGAACATATGTAAAATAAAAGCTTTATGAGCAGTCAGGTGTCTTTCCTGTGGGGACTCCTTACATGCCAGGCTTGCAGAGGTGCAGAAACAAGTGTGAAAGCTGTGGTCTGTGAGTCCTAACCTTGGCTTTGCTGGTGCAGGGCTGGGTGACCTCATCTGGCAAACTGCGGTATCTGTTTACTTTTGTGAATTGAGCTGTGAGGCATAGCTGAAATTTGCATGGGGGTGACAAACAGACTTTAAAGCATCTTGCGAAAAAGTAAGGAATTAGGAGTTGTAGACAAATGCTCAATGAAAACAGAGTGTGATGTTGGGTATTGCACCAGACCCTAGTGCTGGATCCCTCAGTTTACCGAGTAGATCATTTGGTCCAATTACAGAGTAGCATAGGAATGGCGATTACCCTGGCATGTCCCATCTCTCCTTGTTGAAGTTCTGCTTTTTTTTTTTTCTTTTTTTTGAGATGAGGTCTTGCTATGTAGCTCATGCTAGAGTGCAGTGGCACAATCACGGCTCACTGCAGCCTCCACTGCTGGGGCTGGGACCACAGGCATGTGCCACCCTGTACAGCTAATCTTTTAAAAATTATTTGCAGAGACGAGGTCTCACTGTGTTGCCAGGTTGGTACTTAATCTTTTTTTTTTTTTTTTTTTTTTTTGAGACGGAGTCTTCACTTTGTCGCCCAGGCTGGAGTGCAGTGGCACCATCTCGGCTCACTGCAAGCTCCGCCTCCCGGGTTCGCGCCATTCTCCTGCCTCAGCCTCCCGAGTATCTGGGACTACAGGCGCCCGCCACCGCGCCCGGCTAATTTTTTGTATTTTAGTAGAGACGGGGTTTCACCGTGTTAGCCAGGATGGTCTCGATCTCCTGACCTCGTGATCCGCCCGCCTCAGCCTCCCAAAGTGCAGGGATTACAGGCGTGAGCCACTGCGCCCGGCCGGTACTTAATCTTTCAAGACAGCTCACAGGCTTCCTCTTCCAACTGTGAGCCTCAGTGAGGAAACAGTGGGCTTGTGGAGTTTATTCTGCAGCCCTCCAGTCTCCAAACATTAATTGTGCATGTCTGATCAGTAAAACATTTGGGGGTGCATCCCACATGATGTCACTCATCTGTCAGAGCCCTCCATCGGCCTCGGAGTACAAGCCCACACACTTACAGTGACTGGCCATCCCCTCTTAGGCTGCACGCCTCTCCCCTCTCTGACCTCATCTACTCCTCCTCACTCCACCGCAGTCCTTGCTGTTTCCGGAAGCAACCAAACACACTATGCTCCCCCGGCATGGCACTGACTGTCCCTCCTCCAGGAACAGTCTTTCCCAGACATCCCCAGGGAAGACTCTCTCACCTCTCACTCGATTTAAAATGGCAACCCGCGAGCCCCGTCACTTTCTTTCCTGACTGGTTGGTTGGTTGGTTGGTTGGGTTTTTTTGAGACGGAGTCTCGCTCTGTCGCCCAGGCTGGAGTGCAGGGGTGCAGTCTCAGCTTACTGCAATTTCCGCCTCCCGAGTTCAAGCAATTCTCCTGCCTCAGCCTCCCAAGTAACCCAGACTACAGGCTTCCACTACCATGCCCAGCTGTTCATTCATTCATTCATTCATTCATTCATTCATTCATTCATTGTATTTTTAGTAGAGACGGGGTTTTGCTGTGTTGGCCAGGCTGGTCTCAATCTCCTGACCTCAGTGATCCGCCCATCTTGGCCTCCCACCACGCCCGGCTGACAGTTTTATTTTTTTTGAGACGGAGTCTTGCTCTGTCGCCCAGGCTGGAGTGCAGTGGCGCGATCTTGGCTCACTGCAAGCTCCGCTTCCTGGCTTCAAGCAATTCTCCTGCCTCAGCCTCCTGAATAGCTGGGATTACAGGTGCGTGCCACCACGCCTGGCTAATTTTTGTATTTTTGGCAGAGACAGGGTTTCACCATGTTGGTCAGGTTGGTCTTGAACTCCTGACCTCGTGAACTGCCCGCTGTGGCCTCCTAAAGTGCTGGGATTACAAGCGTGAGCCACCGCGCCGGGTCCTGACAGTTTTTTGTTTTTGTTTTTTTAATATTACCCCTTACCATACTTTTTTTTTTTTTTTTTTTAATTAAATGTCCCTCTCTCCTCAGAAAATAAGCTCTGCCAGGGCAGAGAGTTGACCTGTTTTATCAGTGCCGGATACCTAAAATGTGCTCCATGAATATCTGTTGAATGAATCCAGTGTACTAATATGGTATTTATAAAACAACAAATGGAATTCCAAGTAAATTCACCATCTCTCAACAGACCACGTGACATGTTCGCTGGGGTGTATGTACCTGCTTTGAAACATTTGCTTGTAGAAACGGGTGTCTTTGAAAGTGGTTGAGGAAAATGAGTGGGACTATTTTACCAAAATCTGAGAGCAACTGAAGTGAGCACATGATTGGCAATTCTATAGAAAGGGGTTCTGTTGAGTCACTCACCACCAGCCAACCATTAAAAAGGTTACCCGTTTCTGAGGAAGACTCTTCCTGCAACCACTAGAGGGCGCTGTGCACTAGCAAATGCCAGCCAAAGCCGTCAGGGAGAGACTGCTGGGGAAGATGGGGAGGTGGTGGCGTGGCAGTGTTGCCTGGCAGTGGGGTAGCGGGTAGCAGTGGGGTAGCGGGTAGCTGAATGGCCAAATCCTGTGAGACCCACCTTTCCCCATCCTTATACTCCCCCACACACCATAAGTGGCAGACTGATGATTAGGTGCAGCTGGCCAGGGTTGGACTAGGCTCTGTTCTTTCTGATTCTTGAATTCTCAGATTTAGCTTTAGTTTTCACTGTACAGGTGGTGAATAAATCATTTACTGTCTTGCTGAATATCCCATAACGTTATTACTTCTGTCCTCAACAAACAACGTTATCTTAATCATTTGTTGTTTTCCACTAGAGGAATTTGAGTATCTGTGTATGCAACCATGTCTTTATTTTTGTGTTATCAAAAATAAACCTGGGGCCGGGTGCGGTGGCTCACACCTGTAATCCCAGCACTTTGGGAGGCCGGGGTGGGCGGATCACCTGAGGTCAGGAGTTTGAGACCAGCCTGGCCAACACGGTGAAACTCCATCTCTACTAAAAATACAAAAATTAGCCAGGCATGCTTGTGGGTGCCTGTAATCCCAGCTACTTGGGAGGCTGAGGCATGAGAATTGCTTGAACCCAGGAGACAGAGGTTGCAGTGAACCAAGATCGCACCACTGCACTCCAGCCTGGGTGACGGGGCCAGACTCCACCTCAAAAATAAAAATAAAAATAAAAAAATAAATCTGGGGGCATATATAGCTGTGCTGTGTGTAGCTCTGACATACTTATTTGTGACTGGCTCCTGCATTTCTCCTTGGTGGGAAATGTACGTGTTGACATTAGGATTCAACTCGGTTATTACGCCCGACCTGAGCTGCTCTTAGACCAGGCAGGCAAAAGAGACCTCTGCCCAGAGTCTGCATCTAGAAAACACAGAAACACAAGGCTAGGGGAAGAGGAGGACAAAATCCCAGCCCTCACCCTGGAAATTCAGAGAAAAAGTGGCTGCTTTTGTTCTAGGTTCATCTCCCCAGATCATCCTTAGTGTTCAGGCAGATGGGGTCCAGGAGGCGTCCTTCCTCCCCAGCTCCATTCACGTAGGTGTAGTTAGCGGGGCTCCTAGAACTGCCTGGAAGTCCTGAGTGGGCACAGCAAGGTATGGGAAGGAGACTCGTCCACCCAGCTTCCGAGGAGTTGACAGATCCTTCAGGCCAG